>NW_027397083.1:28543574-28625971 GCF_003265705.2 Callorhinus ursinus | reverse complement strand
GAGAGAGAGAGAGAGAGACAGTGAGAGAGGGAACACAAGCAGGGGGTAGTGGGAGAGGGAGAAGCAGGCTTCCCGCCAAGCAGGGAGCCTGATGTGGGGCTCGATCCCAGGACCCTGGGACCATGACCTGAGCCGAAGGCAGTCGCTTACCGACTGAGCCACCCAGGCGCCCCTCGTTTGTGTCTTCTGTCAGGGTGTACTTGAGAACGTTGAATTATGAGAGAGTTCTGGCGGCAGAGTCCATTTTGACCCTGAGACAAAGTACAAGAGCGGTTCTCCTGGGAAGTTGGCCTATTTATATATATCATGAATGTGGGACTGCCAAGACTTTGGTCTTCAAGCCTGCCAGAAAACCCGGGGCCCTAAGGGGTTTGTGTGATAAGTACTTCAGTCTCATTCCTGACATCACTTTGTCCCCAACCCTGAGTGTCTTTCTTTTATTTTATGCCTCATGTTTAATTCATACTGTCATGGATAACCTAGATGTCATTGAGGGCCTTGCATTCTTCCATCACCTCTGTCTCCAGGATCTGTTTTATACCTGACCTCTTTTTTCTCTGATGTATCGTTCCAGAAGAAAGTTCATCTAACTTGATTTACACACATCCACACATAGAACTCCCCCGCCCCTCACCAACCTACCCACATTATTCGTAATTGTGATGTAGACTTCACCGAAGATTTGAGGGTCATGAGAAGAGGTCATATGTCAAGTAAACAAATAATCCATGTATAAATATTACACATTTCTGTTTCCCTCACGAGAGATTTCTCAGCGGCCCTTTGTCTTACCTGGTACCCAGCCAACCATCTGCCATCTTGCTAATTCCCCTCTTCCTCTTTCTTCACCATTTCTTACCTTCTTTCTCATAAGTAAAAATAAATTCTTCACATTTTCTCAGTTGCCTGATGTGTAGGAGTCAGTCAACTCCTTTCTGGATTTCTCTCAGAGGGAATTGATCCTCCGTGGGAGGAGGGCGAGTCAGAAGGCTTCTATCCAGCCATCTTGCTCTTAATTGTATTTTTATATTCTAGCACTGAGCAACCAGAAAATGAAGTAAAAAATATCATGTACAGGGGTGCCTGAGTGGCTCAGTCGTTAAGCATCTGCCTTCGGCTCAGGTCATGATCCCGGGGTCCTGGGATCGAGCCCCGCATCGGGCTCCGTGCTCAGCGGGAAGCCTGCTTCTCCCTCTCCCGCTCCCCCTGCTTGTGTTCCCTCTCTCGCTGTGTCTCTCTGTCAAATAAATAAATAAATAAATAAATAAATAAATAAAATCTAAAAAAATATATATCATGGACAACAGCATTAGAAAACATACAATACTAATCGGACAAAAGGTGTGTAAGACTTGTGTAGTGGAAACTACAAAAAGTTGCTGAGAAAAATTAAGGAAGACCTAAGTTAATAGCAAGTAATACCATGTGTATGAATTTAAAAACTCTTTATTCTAAGAATGTCAATTACTTCCAAATAAATGAATAGATTCAACACAATCACAGAATGTTAGAGATGATTAAGGGGTGCAGAGACTGCTCCCAGTATCCCTTTTCCTCCTTGGTCAGGTAAGAATTCTGAGAGCTTCGGAACAGAGAAAGGACCCCACCTCCCAGCCCCCTTGATGCAGATGGCACTATGTAACTGACTCCTGGGTTAGGGCTCTAAGAGAAGGAGCATGGCTTCCCCCCTACCCCCAGTCCCCACCCTGGGGCTGAATGGGGCTGAATGCTGATGTGGCCGGTAGCCATGTAGGACCATAAAGCCTCTAGGGGAGACAGGAGCAGCAAATTGGAAGGAATGCTGGTGTCTGCAGGGCTTGGAGTATTCAGGCCAAGTCTAATAAACTGGGAGGAACATCAGGCAATGTGTGCTTGCCTTGTGAGGCTTTATAACTAAAGAATAAAGTATATCACAGGGTGATTGAAAGTTCACCGTGACCTGACCCCATTTCTTTTGTGGGGTTTGTTTTCTTTATCATAGTAGTAATGCATTCATGTGTATAACTTCTTTCCAAATGGTAGAGAAATGTGTACAAAGTGACAGTATCCCTGAATCCCATTCTCCAGAGGCCACCAGTTATTGCAATTTCCATTCCTATTTCTTGTATTATTAGCTCAGAATAGTAAGCTTATATTTCTATTTTTAGTTTATCAGCATCAACAAGTGGATCAAGTGACTTCTCTCTTTTTAAAATATTTTTTACAAAGATTTTTTTAAAATTTGAGAGAAAGAGTGAGTGAAGGAGAGAGCATGGGGGGGGTGAGGGGAGGAACAAAGAAAGAGGGAGAAGCAGTCTCCCCCCTGAGCAGGGAGCCCAATGTGGGGATCGATCCCAGGACCCTGAGATCATGACCTGAGCTGAAAGCAGACACTTAACCAACTGAGCCACCCAGGCGCCCCTCAGATGACTTATCTTATAAAATGTAAAGAGTTCAGCACCCGTAACATATTCTTCTTCCTCCACTCCATGAAATTTTTATTTATTTATTTTTATTTGGTGTAGATACTAAAAAAATTAAGTCTTATCTCCTATGACTTCTTTTCATGTGCCTCATGCTACAGCCAAATTAAGCTACTTGTCTTTTTTTTTTAATGTCATTTGAATTAGAAACTATTTCAGATATTCAGAAAAATTCTTCAATGGATTTATTCAGCAAATATTTAATAAGGATCTTGTCATGGACTGAACTGTGTCCCCCGCAGCAGTCTGTCTTGCAGTAGGCTCCTTCCTTCCACAGACTGTGAGTTCCTTGAAGATGAGTGTGTTGCCTTTGGATCTCCAGTGTCTGGCACAGGGGCTAGAACATAGAAGATGTTCAGTTATTATTTATAGAATCAACAGAAGAATGACTTAGAGATTTTGCTATGAAAAGCCCACTTAACAATACATTCAAGCCTACAAGTGGATAGGTTAATTGCAAAGATCTGTTAAATGGCAATTATAAAACAGGGTACATTCGAATAAATATTTTATTTTTACCTAGAGTTCATTCCCCAAAAATGAAGGAGAAAGAAGGACTTCCCTTTGAATGTGGATTAGCAAATAGCGTTCTACTCTTTCTTGCAGAAAGCACACCCATTAAGCATTGTCTGTGATTTGCAAGTGGATTTATTAAAGTGGAGAGCATAACGTCATACGTATAGCATTCCGCATGAGGAAATTTTTCAATATTGCTAGATTTTTCTCAATCTAGTATAGTTGTCAGGCTAATTCAATAACAATAATTTTGAGACTAGCTTTTATGGCCCTTTTAAACATTCATATTAATTTTCATTAAAGTTATAATTCTCCTCTCATTCTCGTTACGTTGTATTTTGTTAAGTTAGGTAATTACATGAACAAGTCCAACCAGCATAAGTAGGATTGGAAACAGACCCAGCTGTTTCTCATGAAACAGGGGACTCAGTGCTCTCGTGTCCAGGTGTGTACTAGAGAATTTGTGAATGGCCCTGAGGGCTCAGCGTTTACTGGACATCAACCAGTATGTGTTTGGGGTGGAATGAAAAGGGCTGGTTAAGAAGACAGAGTCTATTAACCAGAGGCTTATTTAAAAGGTGTCTACTCTACACCCAAATAGCAAAGTGCTTGATAAAATAGGTTTAAATACTGTTTGTTGAATTCATGCACAAAAAGCAGTTGTGGATGTCAGCTCCCAAAGGTGCCATGAGGGACTTTCAAATCTTTTCTCTCTCCCTGAGGGAAACTCCTGGATGTCCTGCATGACCCACCCCAAGGTGAAGCTACAAGGACAGTCATCATTAGCTTTGGGAAGAAGGGGCTCATGAACAGACACTTTCTTTCCCTCATCCTTTCCCCACTAGAGGCAGCAAGCAGACCTGCAATGAAAGGGAAGAGGCTTCCTCAGACTGACTCCAGAGGACACTTTCTGTTCCCTTGAGTGGGAGATGTTTGCAGGTGCTACAGGGGGGACAGAGCCAGTCTTTTCTGGAAGAAGCTGAACAACACCATGATCTTCGGGTAGGGGTTGCTTGAGAAAAATAACTGTGAGCATCTTCATCATGGCAGGACAAATTCCATGCACTAGGGAGGGATTCAAAGACATGCTCTCTGTTCTTAAAGACTTCCCAGTGTGGTGGTGGAGGAGGAGACATACAAATGAGTCATTATGGCACAGTGTTGTAAGTGCTGTAATAGAGGGATGTCGGGGCCAAGCAAGTTCGGTGTGGGCTGCAGTGGCTGAGCTTAAGCATCCGGGAAGTCTGTCTCCTTGCAGCCAACATGAAGAGAAACGCCACTGACATCAAAAGAACCGGTTGCCTGGGTGAAGCCCAACAGTCTTTGATTCACACACTATGTGAAACTTCTCTGCAGACCTCCTCATGATGGATGTATTCAGCCAAAGCTGTACAACTGAGGCTATCAAAGACTCCCAGGGCTGACGGTCATAGGAACCCTCAGTCGAAGTCAGGGACATCACAGTGGCACCTGTCTGGTGCAGAGACTACAGCCATCTCTTCCTGCCTCCTCCCACCACCCTGCACTCTAGCTGAGCCAAAACTACGGCCAAGCCCTACTGCAACATTTGGAAATCAAGAAGTGTACGTAGGATGCAGCATCAGTGGGGTGCTGGACAGAGAAGAGCATTGGATCTGGAGTCAGGGAACCAGAGTTCTAAGTACTGAAGTGCGTTACAGCAATGGTTGATATATTTCATTGGAAAAATAGAAAACTGTGGTTGGCATCATTTTCATAACTACCTTGTGTTGTCTCCTGAGTACTCAGTGCTCATTGGTTAGCTCCTCTCTCTGAAGGTAAATCTGAAGGCAGTCTTACAGTCTGTGAGGAGCAGACAGCCTGTTGTGTTGTCACACCATCCCTGTCTGCTGAGTTCTGTGAGGAGTGAGTAACCGCTAGCAGAGAATAGTCCAGAATTCTGTACCGAATCTAAGTCTTTATCAATCCGACTGGCATCACTATGGAAAGATCAGATGTTTCCAATCCTGCTCCTTATGGGAACTGGCCATTAAACTGACTAAAAGTCACAGCCAGAACAATTGGTACAAAATCTTGAGGCTTACAGAGTGTTCCCAAACCTAATATCTGTAAGCTAATAATAAATGCTTTCCAAGATAATTTCTATTTTGAAATCAATACAGGTTGCAATGGCCAAATTAGAACTGGTGGGACATATTTCTTGACTCTACACTGGTTGAGGCCAGAGCTGATAGCCACTTACCAATTCTCTAGGGCAAAAACCATGGTTTTCTTTATTAGAAACTAAGGCCAGCTGTCACCATGCCATGGACAGATGCCACCAGAAGACTTTTCATAGACTAAATTGAATTACCTGGACTAGTCTTATGCAGGTAGAGAGTATGCCTCAAAGGACATCATTTTCCCCAAACTCAGAGAACCCAGTGAGATTAAAAGTAGGAGAATTCAATTATTCAAGCTTTCTACCTTGCAGAATGCCCCCAGTCATGGGACCAAATATGAGTCTTAGGGGAACACAGTCTGAGGGGAAAATAAGGGATCATCTTTCCTATACTATCAGAGAACAACTATGAACAAAGGTTTTTATGATTTTTGGACAGTGATCCCTTCCATTGCAGTGAAAATTGGCAAAAAAAAAAAAAAAGGAAGAAAGAAAGAGCATTTGATAAGGAAGATTCAGAAGATTAATGCTTTCTCTGAGAAAAACTGGAAGAGCCAGACTAAAAAACAATTTGAAGACTTTGGGGAATCACTGAGACATTTTGGAGGGACAAGGTTGAGAGAAGAGTGGATGATTGCCAAGGCTGACGGGGCGGCATTGACTCTCAAAGTCATTTCTGAGACTCTTCATCGGTGACCTGAATGTACTCCCAGGGGCATCCTCCACTGGCGTCCCTGGGAACACAAACAAGACTTGAGCACCTGCTGTATGCTCACTGATTCTCAGGGCCACCCTGCGACATGGAAATTACTGTCCCCACGTTACAGAAGAGGGAAAGGGAGGTTTGCAGAGATTATGATACTTACTGAAAGGCCACACAGCTTTGGAGTCCTGGAACCTGAATTCAAACCCAGTTCTCTCTAACTTTAAAGCCTGGGCTCTCTCTACTGCAACACAGACCTTCTACTGACATGGGAATGTACTGTGATCCAAATATCCCCACTGACTGTTCTAGGCCAGGACATGCTCCCTGGAGGCAGGGGGAGATATGTCTATCATGATAGGCTGTGCGGGATGACAACAGGACAACAGCATTACTTCCGCTCTGGAACAGTGGCTTCGGCTCAGGGGCAGGAAGTCAGAAGTCTTAGGCATGAACAATGGATAATCTCAGTGACTGAGAGAGGTCCACCCACCAGTGAGAGAGGAGATCATGCTTTAGGTCATGAAGGGAATGTGACTTCTTGCTATGACACTGTGAGGACACCTTAGGCTGTTGGGCCAGAAATAATTCAATATGTCATCTTTATGACACAGAGAGGGATTTACTCTTGTCCTTTGCTGTGTCCTCAAAGCCTAACTCTATGGGGGTGACACAATGGGTAGTCAAGAAATTTTTAATCATCAAATGAAGAATGAATGAATGAATGAATGAATGAGGAGCCTAAGGGCAGTGGAAAATTTAGATTTAATGTAACATAAAAAATTCTTAATGAAATTAGTTACCCAGAGACACACACATAAAGAAATGAAGAAAAATTCATTTCTCATTATTCCTTCTGTGGAAAGTTCTGGTGTGTGTTTGAAAGAACTCCTAACGCCTGCACAAATAACTAATGATGGCCACTGTGAGGTCTCCAACCCAGGGAGGGCCAACACATGGCGCTAGTGAGCACCCAAAGATGGAAGCACATAGTTTAGGGAGAGGATTCAGAGCTTAACTGAATTTCTCTGCATTTCAGAGGAATAAGAAGCTAGGCTAGGGAAAGAGAGAGGCAGCACTGGGTCTGAATAGAGGTAGCTGGGGCACAGAAATACAGAAGGGGGATTATTAAGTGATTTTCCCATGAGATGTGTAGTATAAAACCCATCTATTTTCCACACATGTGATTCTGAGTAGTTTTCTTTGCAGATTAAAACATTCATATAAGAGAATTTGGGGAGGTAAGGGGGCTTTTTAAAAAGTACCTATTTCCACTTTATGGAGGGCTTTGGCTGAAAAGAGAGATGCTCTTGCAGATTCCAGATGAAAAACAAGGACCAACTCACTCATAGGTGAACTGTAGCAGCTGATTGAGTGCTTACTTGTTATGATCTTTAATCCTCTAAATAGCCATGTGAAGCAAGAGCTATTATTGTTCCCATCTTGCATATGAAGAAACAGAAGCACAAAGAGGTTGAGTGATATGCTCCAGGTCTCATGCTCAAAAGTGGTAGGGCCTGGATTTGAATCATTAGCAGGGAGAAACTTAGCATGTCTAATTCCATATTGCTTCTTTTTCCCTTGCTGTGGTGACCTATAGTTTAGAAACTTCTGCTTAGCCCCGCATGTAGGCACGTTACAGCTAAGATTTGCAAAAACTGCTCTTTACCCAAAATCCACCTCACCCAAAGAGATAAGGTAGTAGCCAGACTGGTCACCATTCCAACTCCTCAAGATTGAGGAATGATCATAACTCAAGGGGGGATTGAAACTGTGCCCCATAGGGTTAATGAGGCTGAAATCAGCAGAAAATGTAAAGCTTGTTTTTCAGAGAACTGTTTCCCCCTTACCAGCTATTGTATCTTTTCTGACCTCACTAACAAACCCACTAGCTTTCTCGGCAGAAGCTTAGACTCAAGGTCAACTGATACGTTTCAGCCTAGAACAAGCACGGCCCTGCATTCCTTACCTGAGACAAGGAGCCCAAAACTACATCTAGTTTATACCGGCTCTCAGAGCTTGCCCATAGCCCCTTCCCCTTGTCCTGGGATCACCTCCTGAGGTCAGGGGCTGAATTTTGCCTCTTTCTGATGCTGTCTCCACCCCAAAGTGAACATGGGATGTATGTTACATTATGTTGGCTCATTGCACATGCTCCACCTTTTCTCATGAATAGTTATGTTTCCCTGCCCTTTTCATCAATATGCTTGTCAGCTCCTACCCTGAATTTCCCCTTAAAAATCCCACTTGAGGCGCACCTTGGTGGCTCAGTCAGTTGAGCGTCAGACTCTTGATTTCAGCTCAGGTTGAAGTCTTTGGGTCATGGGATTGGCCCTGCATAGGACTCTGTGCTGGGCATCCCAGTCTGCTTGGGATTCCCTCTCTCCTTCTCTCTCTGCCCTTCGTCTCCTCCCCACCCCACTCATATGTGCTCTCTCTCTCTCTTAAAAAGCAAAACAAAAAACAAACAAACCAACCCACTTGATCCTTAACCCAGAATCTCAGAGATGGTCTTTGGACATCAGTTCTCAGTCTCTCCAGGTTGCTGGCCTCCTGACTAAAGCAACCTTTCCTTTTCAACCAACACCTGTCTCTTGAGTATTGGCTTTCAAGCGGTGAGCCCCTTAACTTGGATTTTGGTAACAAACCCAGGCAGAGGTCTGTGTCAGAGTCCTCACGCTTCCCAAGCCCTGCAGCCCCACCACCAGGGTGCTGTGTCCACTGCACACGGAAGGTGGTGTGGAGAGGAAGCAAGTAACTCTCAGGGACAAATCTAGAATGGCAACCACTTGTGTGTTTTTTTAAACCAGAATAGGCAAATTGTGTAAACAGCAAGGAAGTGAAGCCCATCCAATATGGAAGAAAGAAGGGCGGCTAGAGGACAGCTGAGAACCAACCACAACACCCAGCAGCCCCTTTTTGCCTCTCAAAGGCCCCATCAGTCAGGACTGGCCAGGGGCTCACACAGGGCAGGACTATCAGCATGGAAGCAGCTAGACCCCACTGGGCCCCAGAGTTAGCATCAGGGGCTGATTTATCCATCACTCATAGTTCCTGCAGTCCTGGGTGGCCTGAGGAGATGGAGGAAATCCACAACCTCTGCTGTCCTCCTTCAGGGCACCATGGCATTTTCACTCATGGACCTGAACACAGTTTGAAGCTCTAATTTGTAAGTGTTCATCTTTTTCTTTTCTTGGTCTCCCTTATTAAACTCAAAGCTTATAATGCCTCGATCTGCTGGGGTTTTTTGTGTTGATGTTGTTCACCATCATGTTCCCAGCATTCAGCACATGTCCCTTAGAGACCGTCTTTTATAGTATCCTCATTTAACACGGGAAAAAGTTGAGGCTTAAAGAGTCAAAGGGATTTTCCTGGGATCTCATTGTGAATAGCAGGTCCAATACCAGCCTTGGTCTTCTGGAGTCCTGCCTGAGGCTTTCCCATTGTTCTCTGCCGCATCATTCATTATGTGAGAAGTTCCCCCACAAAAATCCTCATGTGAGCTCAGAATGTGAGGGAGATTCAGGGGTATAGAAATGGCTAGTTGATCCAAATATCCATTTCCCTCCTCTCTCACATAATAATGCTGTGATTTTTAGACCAGATAAAGGATCCTAACCTCAGCCCACCATAACGCTGGATGGCACCATGTAACTTGGCATTGGGCAATGGGAAGAGAGCAGAAGCGATGTCACCAATTCCTGAGTTGTGCCTTTCCTTCTCTTCACCTCTGGATGGAAAGCGGAAGTGTCCAGGAGCCATGTAGAGCCGTGTAAGATGAAGTGACCCCTAGGGATGGGGAGCATCAAGTGGGAAGCTCCCTGTGTCTGATGCCGTGGAGTCACCAGTTTGGTCCTGGTAACTTCTCTCTTGTTTAAGTCACGATTATAATGGATAGCTTCCTAAAGCAACAAAAATCATAAATTTAAAACACTTATCAATACCTGTGTACCCCCATATTCCTAAAAAACCCCACTACATTCCATTCTCAAGGCATCTGTGTTAATAATGAGAGATTATTCTCAAGCAGTGACATTAGATAGAGAGGGGCAGACAACCAAACTCTGAGGAAATACAACGAGAAATTGATCCAATCACATAGGGAGAGAAAGTCCCAGGGAATGCCAACTGTAAGGAGGCCATAAGAAGAGATGGATTCCCTCCATTTGCCATCAAATCTCATTTCCAACTTCTCGACCCTCCTCCGCGTCCTCATGATCCTCATTGATGGGCTCCCTCTCTCTCTGGCTCCTGGTTGCTTTCAGCGGAAGGGGAGACATGGACAGGAGCTGGGGGGCGGGAGGAGGGCGACTGGGGGTTTGTGACTTTCTGGCTGTCTCTCTCTGCCAGGCTGTGAGTTAGCAGTGAACGTGTTACTCTGCCCAAGGACTCCTCCCCTGTCTGATGGCCCTTTCCTACAGCCACAGCCCTCCTAAGTTCTGTTAACTTCTTCCCCTTGTCTTTCAAGCCTAGTGATGATCTTAGGCTCCTGCTATTACTTTCCTTAGGGGGTAGTGGTCACCATCCCATGTAATTTTCTCTAAATCTGCCCATATTGGTAGATTGTACCTTAATTAAACTCTTCTGAATTATCCCATTTTAGGCCATCTGTTTTCTGCTGGCATCCTGCGAGATACCGAAAGGAAAGTAAATTTCAAAAAGCAGTCAAACAGATGACTGGGTTATTCACAGCATTTTAGCTTTGGGATGCGTGCATGTTCCCAATCTTGCTCCCTAAATTAAGGAAAGCAACAGATTTCTCACCATGACAGCATGGTTTGGAATAGTTGGGATGGAGGGGCAAGTGGGACAAGGGTTTAATGGGGGGAACAGGTGGGTTTACCAATTCAGATTTCCACAGTCAAGGTTGCCAGCACCCAACGTGGTCGGAAGGTGCTTCATGCCTCCTGTCTTTTCCTGCAGGAGCCCCTGAATACTGCACCCCCAGATCAAGTTACATGGATGTGCACTAGGAAAAACCCAACAGTGGCTTTGGAAATAAATACTTGATCAAGGTGCCGTCCCTCCATTCTTTCTGCAGGAGGCGACAAGCTGACCTGTGCTGAAGAGAAAGCCTCCTGTGATTGACTGCTGCTATAGGACACCTCTCTGTCCAGGAGCAGGGGTGAAGCAGGGTGCTGGAGTAAGGCTGATCGAGATGCGGGACAGCCCCTGTGATTTCCCGTACAGGGATCTTCTGGCAAGTGAGAGTGTGGTGTTCTCTGAGTCATGACTCCTCATGAGATATTTCTCGACATTTGATCTACTCAACCCCTTTCGCTTCACCTCTGCCCAATCCCCCCCCGACCCCGCCACCCCATCTATGCCTGCAAAGGAGTGTTGTTTTGTAGCCATTTGCTGCCAACTGTGTACCTTGGCAGCAACGTCAAGCAATGTGAGCTTGTACCAGGAGGCTTTATAACTAAGAATAAAGCATACTCTCCTTACGTGTAATTCAACGCCCTCCATGGCCTGTTTCATGCTTTTTCATTGTCATAGTCAGTAACACACATGGGCTTATACTTTCTTTCCAGTTGACATAGAAGTGTACCAAACAAGTAGTAAAAGTCTTCCTGAATCTTATTCTTCAGAAGAAATGACTGGTTTTTTCAGTTTTTCTAAATTCTTTTATTAGTTATAGATTTGATCAGTAAACCAATATTTCTGTTTTTTTAACTTATCAGTATTAACAAGAGGATCAACTGACTCCTCATATAAGATGTAAAGAATTTAGGAAATGGCTGAGAATTTGGAATTATAAGACTGGGAATTTATAATAACTGTGATTAATATGCTAAGGAATCTAATGGAAAAAGCGGCTGTGTGCAAGAGCAGATGAACACTATCAGTAGAGAGACAGAGATTCTAAGAAAAAAGAAATGCTAAAAAGAAAAACACTGTAACATAAGTGAAGAATACCCTTAATGGGCTAGCCAACTGCTTTTCAAAGGACCAGTGAGCCTCAAGGTAAGTTACTAGAAACTTCCCAAACTGAAAAGCAAAGTGAAAGAAAGACTGAAAAAATGGAACAGAGTGTTCAAGTGCTGTGGGATGATTACAAAAGGGGTAGAATACATAGAATGGGGATATTAAAAAGAGAAGAAGGAAAGGAACAGAAGATCTATTTGAAGTAATAATGGCCAAGAGCTTTTCAAATTATTTGCAGGCACCAAACCACAGATTCAGGTAGCTCAGAGAACCTGAACCAGGATAAATAATAATAATTTTTTAAGACCCCCCCCCACCTAGATATTCAGTTTCTGGGGCTGGAGAAACCACTCTATATGATACTGTCATGGTGGATGCATGATATTCTGTATTTGTCAAATCCATTGAGTTATACAAGGAACCCTAAGTAAACTATGGACTTCACTTTATAATAATGTATCTGTATTGGTACATCAATTTTAATAAGTGTGGCACATTAATGGAAGGTGTTAGTAATAGGAGAAACTTTGGGGGAAGGGAGAAGGGATGGGGAGAAAGAGTATATGGGAACTCTCTGTACTTTCTGTGAAGTTTTTCCATAAATCTGAAAGTGCTCTAAAATACAAAATTCATTAAAAACGAATAGGCAAACCACCAACTGGATGAATATTTATAACACACATAACTAAGGAAAGACTCATTCAGCATAAATAGAAACTCCTACAAATAAATAACCAAAAAGGGAAACACTTAATAAAAACGGGCAAAACTTAGACACTTCAAAAAAATACAAGTAGCCAATAAGCACATGGAAAGATGCCAATTTCATAAGTCATTTTGGAAATGCAAATTAAAACACAATGAGATGCCATTTTATACTCATTAGAATGACTAAAATTCGAGAGACTGGCAATGTTTGTTAAGAAGGATTTGGGGCTCCCTGCTCAATGGGGAATCTGCTTCTCCCTCTGCCCCTCCCCCTCAGCTCGTGCTCTCTCTCTTGCTCTGCTCTCTCAAATACATAAATAAAATCTCAAAAAAAAAAAAAAAGGAAATGTGCCATGAAGGATGAGGCAGCTCCAGAGAGGGAGAGCCAGAGCAAAGGCACAGGGGTGGGAATGAGAAGGGACGTGTACATGGGGTTCCACTGGAGGGCGGGGACAGGAAGTCACAGCAAGATGACCTACCTCAAACCTTAAGCATGCTTTGACGTCGATTTGTCCGGTTATAAAACTCAACTTTGTGCTTGCACAAACTGACAATGGTGAAAGAAAGAAACAGATGGTGACTCAAATCTGAAAAATGGACGTTTAGCACAGCCTTGGTGTAGAAATTCATCATTTATTCATACATTAAGTCATTTATTCAATATACATTCATTAAGCTAGGGAGATATTCTAGGGCCTTCCAAAATCAAAGAAGATTGCTCTTTGGGGCTAGACTGCACTTTAATTCTTTTAATTTTATGGAGACAGATGGCAGGAGGGTGACCACAGAAACTTGTGAAGGAATGTTCTTCTAGTCCCTCCTGAGTGCAGTGACCAAAGAGAATTTTGACCTTTCCTGCACTGTGTTCGGCCTCTGCTGAAGGTGGGATTCTTCAGAAGGGGACCCGAGAGTTGGCAAAGCCCGGGATGGTGTGAAGGCCCTGGGTGAGGCCGTCCTTGAGGTGCTGCACTTCAGTGTTCACCTGACAGGCGCTGTCTCAGTCCTCACGAGGAGGAGCATTATCTCAACTTCAAGCTTTGTCTTAAAACCTTAGGTTTTAAGATCAGGGAGCTCAGAGGCTGAGAGAAGTCAAGAAAACCTCCCAAACTAATGGGGAGAAAGTTGGCTCTCAAAGCCACATGTGTCTGACTCAGGACACCAGCCTGCTCCCTGCCATCTCCAGAGTTTCCTGAGGAAGGCTGGCTTCCACTTTCATCCCCTCCTGATATGTCCTGCAGAGCCCTCTGGAGGACCATCTTGAGGCTCTTGTGCCGCTGTGGCCACCGCTGTCTACAGGAGCCAACGAAGAAGTAAATGCTAGGGTTGACACAGCTGTTGACACAGGACAGGGCAATTGCAGCCAGATTAAGATGCCCGAGGACTGTATCAGAACTCATCCGAATCCAGTGTAAGAGGAACCAGTGAATGCCGAGGGCAGGCCGCAGAGGAGGAAGACCTGCACTGTGAGCACCACAGTTGCGTACAGCCTGGTCACCTGCAGCCGATGGGGGCCACACAGCAATCGGGTCAGCAGGGCCAGGCTGGACCCAGAGAGAAGCACAAATAAGAAAATCAGCCAGGTGGCAGCAATGAAATCAAATGCCCAACACCAACCATCGTCAAAATCTCGTAACAGGAAGCCACAGTACTTCCCTTCCAGGCTGCTCAGCAGCAGGGACAGGGCCCAGAGCAGGGCACACATCACAGTTGACATGTATCTTGGGCGGTGGCAGCGGTACCAGATGGGACACAGGACGGACAGGCAGTGCTCCGTGCTAATGGCACTGAGAATGCTCAGGCTTGTGATGTAGGCAAAGGTCCACACGATGATGAAAAACCTGGGGATGGAAAGGGGCACAGAATGGAAATTGACGAGTGCCTTCAGAGAATAGACAACCTGGAAGGAGAGGAAGAGGAAGTCGGCTCCTGCTAGGTTGAGGATGTAGACGGAGAAGGCGTTCCTCCGCGTGCGGAAGCCCAGGAGCCAGAGCACCATCAGGTTTCCTACCAGCCCACTGAGGGCAAAGGTGAGGCTCAGCAAGGCCAGGATCAGGATCTCCACGGGGAAAGTTTGCAGGAAGGCCTGGTCACTTCCATTCACTGGTGTGAGTGTGCTCTCCCAGGCTGGGGCAGTGGGATCGATGCTCAGAAACCCTCCACTGGTATTCCTGGGAACACAAACACAACTTGAGCACCTGCTGTATGCTCACTGACTCTCAGGGCCACTCTGCTACATGGGGATCATGGTCTCCATGTTACAGAGGAGGGGAAAGGAGGCTTGCAGAGATTAAGATACTTGCTGGGGACGCCTGGGTGACTCAGTCGCCTAAGCCTCTGCCTTTGGCTCAGGTCATGATCCCAGGGTCCTGGGATTGAATCCCCCATCAGGCTCTTTGCTCAGCAGGGAAGCCTGCTGCTCCCTCTGCTTGTGCTCTGTCTCTCTCAAATAAATAAATAAAATCTTAAAAAAAAAAAGATACTTACTGAACGCCCCACTGCTTTGGAATTCTGGAACCTGGATTCAGACCAGTTCTCTCTGGTCTCTAAAGCCTGGACTCTTTCTACTGCAACATGGACCTTCTACTGCCATGGGAATATTCTATGGTTCAAACACCTCTTCTAAGCATGTCAGGTCTGCAGCAGGCAGGAGGAGACAAGTCTGGACAGGTTATGTGTGGTGAGAACGGGACTCTGAGCTTGGCATGCCTTCTGCCTGGGACCGAGATTTCCTCTTAGGGGCCAGGAAGTTGGAAGACCCAGGCATGCCCTGTGGACAATCTCAGTGACTGCAGATGGTCTATCCCTCAGAAAGGAGATCATGATATAGGATCATGAAGAGAATGTGACCTCTTGCAATGGCAGGTATGAGTATGGCCAAGCTTCTTGGCCAGAAATGGCCCAGCATTTCGGCTTTATAAGGACAGGAAATAACTTTCCTCCTGGCCATTAGTGTGTCCCCAATACCCCACTCTGTTGTGGGGGACACAGTCTAAGTCACTCTTACAATGGATTTCTTCCTAGAGCAGTCAAAATCATAAACTTAAAATATTTATAAATATGTGTGTACCCCACCTTAAAAAAACAAACAAAAAACCCCTCATAAAACTATGTTCCTTTCTCAAAGCATCTATTTTTTTTTAAGATTTTATTTCTTTATTTGAGAAGGAGAGAGAGAGAGAGAGAGAGCACAAGCAGGGGGGAGGGGCAGAGGTAGAGGAAGACTCCACTGAGCAGGGGGGACGCGGGGCTCCATGCCAGGACTCTGGGATCATGACCTGAGCTGGGGGCAGACCCTTAACCGACTGAACCACTCAGGTGCCCCCATTCTCGAGATAATTCTGAAGACATGGCAGCAGATAGAGAGGTGCAGATGGTCGAACGAACAGCCTGAGGAGTACCATGAGAAATTGATCCAATCACAGAGAGAGAGAAAGTCCCAGGAAATACCAGCTGTGAGGAGGCCACAAGAAGAGATGGATTTTGGGCGCCTGGGTGGCTCAGTCAGTTAAGCGTCTGCCTTCGGCTCAGGCCATGATCTCAGGGTCCTGGGATCGAGCCCTGCGTTGGGCTCCCTGCTCAGCAGGGAGTCTGCTTCTCCCTCCACCCTTCCCCCCACTCGTTCTCTCTCTCTCTTTCTCAAATAAATAAATAACATCTTTAAAAAAAAAGAAGAGATGGATTTTCTCCATTTGCCATCAAATCTCATTTCCACCTTCTCCACCCTTCTCTGCGTCCGCACCATGCTCTCATGCCTCTCTCTCTGGCTCCTGGGTGTTTTCAGTGAAAGGGAGACGCGGAACCTGGGGGCGGGAGGAGGGTGATTGGGCGTTTGTGACTTTCTGGCTGTCTCTCTCTGCCAGGCTGTGAGTTAGCAGTGGACGTGTTGCTCTGTCTAAGGACTCCTCCCCTGTCTGATGGCCCTTTCCTACAGCCACGGTCCTCCTGAATTCTGGTAACTCCTTCCTTTTCCCCTTCAGGCCTTGTCTCTGGGGTCTTCAGCAGAATCCCTTATAGATTTCCCTTAGCTCTGCCCATACCTACGTAACCGATCCTTTCATTATGCTCCTCAATTACCCCATTAGTTTGTGCCCTATATTTTCTGCTTGGACAATGTCAGATACAGGATACGAAGGGGAAAAAACCACCTTTGAATAGCAAGCAAATCTGTGAAACTTGATGTTATTAAAACAATTTAGCTTTGGAATGTTTTTTTTTTTTTAAGATTTTATTTATTTATTTATTTGAGAGAGCGAGAATGAGAGAGAGAGAGAGAGAGAGAGAGCACATGGGAGGGGGGAGGGCCAGAGGGAGAAGCAGACTCCCCGCTGAGTGGGGAGCCCGATGCGGGACTCGATCCAGGGACTCCAGGATCCTGACCCGAGCCGAAGGCAGCCGCCCAACCGACTGAGCCACCCAGGCGCCCATAGCTTTGGAATGTCTTGCCAGGATGCCATCTTGCTCCCTGAATTAAAATTAGCAAAATACATCTCTCCATAGTTGCAGATGTGAATGTTTGGAGAGAAAGAGAGAGTATAAGGAGATAGGAAAGAAACCAGAAGAGCCTGGTGGACCCCGTGTGGCTCTCCCACAGTCCAAGTTACCAGCACCCAAAGCCCTCCATGAGGAAGCTTCATGTCTCCTGATTTGCGGGGAGGTGCCCCTGGCTTCCCGCACACCCTCCCTTAAGATGAATTCACAAGCATACAGACTAAGAGGAAGAAAACAAAACTGCCTTTGAAAGAAGATAGTTCTTGATCAAATTCTTACCAGAGCACCATTCTTCTTGCTGGGGGTAAAGGATAGAAAAGGAAGAGTTTTCCTGAAATTGAGAAACAGCGGAGAGTGCTTCTCTACTCTCCGGATGGCCGGGGGGCTGAGGCAGCAGGCGTGAAATCTGGTGACTGCCCGAGGCTTATCAAGATGCTGGACAGCCCCTGTGATTTCCTGCCCAAAGGGCACCAGCCAATGAGATCCCGGAGATGTGTCAGGCAAGAAACTTCACGAGATGTTTCTCATTTGCCCTGACTCCAATCCCTTATCTTGGCCTCTCCCCGTACTACCCCATCCGGTCCCCCTCCCTGTGAGGAATGGCTGTCCTGGAGCCTTTTGCTGCCCTCTGTGAGCCTGGGCAGTAAACCATCCACCAAGCCGCATGAGCTTCCATAGCTAAAGAATTGTTTGCTTGGCATTCAAGGCCCTGCATGACCTGGCTCACTTGATCTTTTTTAAATTTAATGACGGAAGCAATGTATGCACATTAGTTCTGTTTCAAATGACAGTGGGGTGTAAAAAGTGAAACGTGAAGTCTCTCCTACTCTCATTTTCCAATAGCAACCAGTATATCCAGTTTCCATTCTTAATTCTTTTTAGATGCTAATATTATGGCTTTGTATAATAAAACTATATTTCTGCTTTTGATTTGTCGATAACAACAGCAGGGAATATCGAGTTCCCTTATAAAAGATAAGGAATGTGTTAGCACACTGCACACATTGTCACCATTCTCCCTCTCCATCATGATATTTGTCAGCTAGCTCATTTTTCAGATCAGCTAGAGACAGCTAATATTTTTGGCCTAAGCTCCTATGGCTTCTTCTCATGTGCCCATGCTGTGGCCAAATTGAGTTCCTTGCCATTCCCTTTAAAAACTTAACTGTGAAGCATTTAAAACAATCAGAAAAATTTATTCACTCACTTATTCAGTGACCCAAAACTATAGGTTTGTTGTGAAGATTAATGGATTAATAATGTAACAGCTTAGAATAGGAACTCATAGTAAGTCTTACATACTTGCTAATTCTTACCATGGTTTTTATTACTATCTCTTTCTGGGAGTCTAATTCAATATATGTTAAAGTATCTTTTTCTGTGTTTCCATATCACTTAAGTTCTTATTTTCCATCTCTTTGTATCCTGGGCGATTTTCTGGGTAATTTCTATAGAGGCACCTTCTAGGTTACCAGTCTCTTTTGCACTGTGTCTAATCTTCTGTTTAATCCATTCACTGAATTTTAAATTCACTTTTTATGGTATTAATTTCTAGTAGTTTTTGTTTTTAAGATTTATTTATTTGTCAGAGAGAGAGAGAGAGCACAAGCAGGGGGAGCGGCAGGCAGAGGGAGAAGCAGGCTCCCCACTGAGCAGGGAGCCTGATGCAGGGCTTGATCCCAGGACCCTGGGTTCATGACCTGAGCCAAGGGCAGATGCCTAACAGACTGAGACACCCAGGCATCCCGAGCTGCTCACTTTCCTTGGGACTTTATCTGTGGGAATCCTTTGAGGGCTGAATTATAGCCGAGCTCCTCCAGAGAGGCCTTTTGTTTTCTTTTGCTACTTGACTGGGGGACCTTCCCAGCATGGCTTTCATTTTTTAGGATGTCCCCAGAAATCTCATCTATCATTTGAAGTGTTAGGACCACAACATGATACTGACTTGGGGCTACAAATTCTCAAGAGAGAGAATGTTTCTTCACTCAGAGCCAAGCTTGATCAAGCACTTTCTTGGTAGTTTATTTCTCACTAATGAGAAATACACTAAAGGTTTAGTCTTTGGAGGTCCCAACTTTTCGTGGGGACACTTCTCTTTGATTTCTGACCTTTGGGTTGTCCCAGAATTCTATTTCTAGGAGCCATAATCGGAAATATGAATCTCCTTCTGAGAGCAAAAGGGATTCCATTAAAGGAAGTAACTTTATCAGCTCTGTGCTTCAGAAAAGTCCCTCAGGCTGCCGAGAGGAGAATATAGAGAATATAAATGAAAATATAAATCTCTAGTCATACTTCTACAATGGAAACAACTGCACAAATACTTTGGTATATGCACACAAAATATCCAATATGCTGTTTTGTAATGTATAGTATATTTCCAATTTAATAATTATTAATTATGGAATCTGTTTGGTCTCAGTTCCTTCTCTGTAAAATGAGATGCTTTCCAGCAGTGATTAGTCTAAAACTAAGAAGTCCCTGGTGCCTGTGGAGGCCTCTCTACCCCCCTGTGCCCTCCCCCACCCCCCTTGGATATGTTCTCTACCAAAGAGAATGGAGATTTCAAATAAGGTTCTCTCCCAAGTCCAAGCTTGATCCCAAAGTGACTCTCATCTATCAGGTCCTTAATAGTTCCCAGAGGCTCCCCTTTCCATCCCTGTGATATACTCATCAGTCTAGGTGCCCTCCGTGGCCCAAAATTTTGTGTTTCGAATTCTTTTCATTAGAGTTGAGCATGCAGGGCAATGTCATTTAGAAAGTCCTTATAAAGAATAGTTTTGTTGTGTGGTATGCGTGTGTGCGTGTTGTGGAACAGTGTATATGAAAATATATGTGTAGCTTATTTTACTATGCGAATTTGCAGTTATATTTTGGGAGAGTGTGGCTCATCCCTGTATCTGAGCCTCTTCTCATTCCACTCCACGTGGGTATCACCAGCAGCTGAAAGCCAAGCACATGCAATGAAACCAAGCCCCGGGTTGGGGCGGGGGATGCATCCTGATGGTATCATCTGAACTCTGAATCCCACTATGCCTGGAGCCAGGGTTTCTTGCTGAATCTCAGTTGTTTAAAGCAATAATATCTATTTTTGCTAAAACGAATTTAATTTAGACCTATCTTTTGCTCACACAGCCACAAATATGTCGATATGAAAACATCGATCACATAGTACTTTAAGCATCTGAGGACATATTTCTCTCCTATTGCACTGTGAGTGCTTTGAGAATAAGGACCATGTCTTTGAATCCCATGCCTGGGACAGTGCCTGACCCAATGCTCAGAAAAAAAAAAAAATTAAGTATATGCACTTGTGTCCGCAAGCATGAGTGACTTAGTGATTGAATAAATGACTTGGAAAAGTGAGGATGGGGAATTCCTTCTAGCCAGAGAATTTTAAGGCCTAACTGTGAGAAACACCTGGGCATAGCAGAACAAAACAAAATGGAGACGAAGAATATTTGGCAGGGTAGTCCGCTTTAAAACTTAACACAGTATTTAAGAAGCCCAGTCCTCGTGGGAAATGGAACTCATCTGTAGTTGACTTAGATTCGGTTCTCAATGACCATGCAAGTCGGGGAGCGGTGTTTTGAAGGAATGGGGGAGCAGGCCACTGTGACCTAGAGAATCACAGGGGAGTCCAGGAACGTGGAAGCAGAATAAACTGGAGCTAGGAGTGGGGACAGAAAAGTCGCTGGGTTACAGGCATCACTGGAGAGTGGGCTCCACCGATCTCTTGTGTCTTCACAGCCCGGGCTGGAAGACAATGGCTGCGTCATCAGAAGTATGGTTGACTTATGGTGGCTGAGCCAAGGGCTGCAGGAGGAAATGGATCAAGATTAGCCTGAACTGGCTGGATGGAGGGAAGAACAGTCGCAAGACTTCAGAACAGGAAAGAGAAGTCAGTCTGGGGAGAGCAGGGGAGGACCGGAAGTGG
This sequence comes from Callorhinus ursinus, assembly GCF_003265705.2. NCBI lineage: Eukaryota > Metazoa > Chordata > Mammalia > Carnivora > Otariidae > Callorhinus > Callorhinus ursinus. Next base: position 28,605,092 of record NW_027397083.1, on the reverse strand, counting down.
GAGACTCCCTTGTGAGAGCCCTGTGCTTTTCTCAACCGGTTATGGTTGTTCATAGTCCTTGCAGAGGAAATCACACGGCTTCTCAGGCTCTTGATAACACCGTATCGGGCAGCCTCATCTACAGGGCTTTCCCTAGCCAGAGGACCAGGAGTTCATTTTAGAGTCAGGAGCTCCGGGAAGGACCCTCTGCTTCAAGGCAGCTCGGAGCTGACTTTCTACTGGAAGTGGAGGAGAAGGAAAGTAAAGACTTATTGAATTCTTTTCTTTCCATTCCTTTGCCTTGTTAGGTCAAACTGCTCTTGCTTAGACAAGATCTAGTTCCTCGGAAAGTCAGGGGATCATGGAGATAGGAGTTGTAGAGCTTCTAGCAGCTGTGTGGTCAGGGAAGCCTGCCGCCACCTTCATCTGACTGAGGAGAGCCAGCTTCTCCATCTGGTTCTTTGTTCCCTCAGATCTGCTGTCAGGGAACATAAAATACGGGCCTGGGATGCTTCCGGGAATAAAAAAGCTGGGGCGACCAATGCTCTAGTTTTCCTAGTTTATATTTCTTTTTCCTCTAAGAATCACTTAAGTTCATTCAACAAATATTTATTGAACGTCCTCTTTGCGCCAGGCACTGTTGCAGGCACTGGGGATAAGGAGTGAACATCGTAAAAATCTGGTAAAGGGAGAGAAATGTGACATTCCACGTGACACCACTAGGTGGTAGTCAACGATTATTGTAGGGATCATGTAACCCTTGGCTGGCCAGCAGGGGGCCCAGTCAGTGAAATTTGGGAAGAGGTCCCACTTAAAGTGGGCGAGTGAAGGGGAGCCCTGTTGTTTCCGGATGGTTATTCCTGGGTGGCAGTGTAGGGCAGTGTCTGTGAAATCAAACTCTGGAACGGTCCTTCCTGGTCTTAAATCCTGGTTCTAACAGGATTACTAATTAACTGAACCTTACTAACAGCTAAATTGCTTAATCTCACTAACCCTCGGTTACCTCAGTGAAATGGTGATGTCTGCTTATAGAGGTGTTGTGAGGTACTCAAAGACACAAGTGGGTGTTTAGCACGGGGTGAAAGCTCTATGACTGAGGAATGTGCTCATCATGGTCATCACCTTTATTAGCCCATTCCTTCCCTGGAATCCCACAAGGCCTCTGAAGCGTGGTCCTGACATCCAAGTGCCCCAGGCCAGCAGGGTCTGAAGCTCCTCAGCGCACATCGGCCTGCGAGTCTCTGGGCTGGAGCTGTGGCCTGGACGTGGCCCTTCCACCTGCCGTTGTGTGACTGTGGGTGAACCCGGTTTCCCCTCCTGTTGATGCGTCTCTGTTAGATTCCTTGTGTAAGCAGGGGCTGTAAACTATAAAGCCCTATGAAGATGCAAAGGATCATGATGGCTGCCATCACTCTCTTCACTCTCACAGGAACTTTTGTCAGGGAGCAAAAAGGGCCAGACTCCCTGCTCTTCAGCTTCCAGCAGAGAGCAGCTTCTCTCCATGTCTTTCTGGCTTCAGGGAACCCCAGTGACCTCCATGTCACCCTCTTCTTCCTGGGCTCCGTAAGGCCTGACTGTCACCTCGTGAGGCCTGCCCGTCTGGTTTTCTCCAGCTTCCTCTGCCTGTGTTTGGCCAGGGCGGGGTGGGGAGAGGTGGCGGCATTTCGCCAGGGAGGAGCAGGGAGAGGTAGTGGGGTCTTGCCGCCAGGGAGTGGGGAGGGGATGTGTAAACACCGTGGTGGGGGTGGGCAGCCAAGGAGGAAGACAGAGGTCTGCGCCCAGAACTCCCTGAGGGCTGGGTTGATCCCAGGCCTTGTTACAGTTGCTGGGTAGAGACGGACCCTGGGGCCCGGGAGCTGACAGATCTCTGTTTTAAACCAGCTCCTTGTATGAGGCCAGACTTTAGAAATCCTGTGCTGGGGAGCTGGGCCAGTTTATAGATAACTGTACAGTTTGGAGTTCTGTTTTGGGAGAATGGAGGGAAGACGTTGGAACAGACTATGTTGCAGAATATAAGCATCTTTCAGATACTAAACTGCCCCTGCCTCTAAACCTCTGTGCATGCAGCAAGCCTCAAGCTCCGTGCTCTTCCCCCTTTTCCGCCTCCTGGAATGCCCCTTACCCTTGTCCCAGGTCACAGGGACACTTTCCTGGGCTGACTCCACAACCCCTGTGCTCTGCCCTACAGACCCGACACAGCACATGCTGCTCTCTGCGGAGACTTATGATTGTGTCCTCCAGGTTGGAAACTCTCTGACAGCGGGGACCATGTTATCCATTCACTGGTTCATTCATTCATTTGTTCAGCAATAATCATGGAGCACCCATTGCCCAGCAGGCGCTGGACTGGGTGCTAGAATCTGCTCAGCGAGCCAGGCCTGAAATCCAGGTCCTGACTCCTGGCCCCGTGCTATTTCCAACACCCCTACTCCCCACCCACCTCACCCGGAGCCCAGGCACCTGGTTGTACTTTAGGGAAGCAGTGCTCAAGGGCCCACCTTCCTCTCACAGCCCCCACAGGTGGTCCCCTGGGGCATTTGCGGGCAGGTAGAGGGGGCTGGGAGGCACCTCTCGGCTGCCTCCCTCTTCTTCCTGGACAGTATCAATCAGGTAACAACAGAAACATGCCCTTCCCCTTACCACCTCTGCAGCCTCACATGGTGACCCCAGGTACCAGGCCCAGGCTCCGTGGGTCAGGCCTGATCAGCCACTCTTGGCCAGGTGACCTCAAGCAGATCCTCCAACCTCTCTAAACCTTGGTTTCCTCATATCTAAAAAGACGGTAGGATGAGTACGTTTTCCCTGAGGTCGTGTAAGAATTCTCTGAGACTCTGCGCCTTCAGTGAATGGGATTCTCGTCCTTCCTGCACCACTCTTCCCTCCCCTGAGGCCTGAGGGCTCAGGTCAACTCCCATCCGTGGCACCTTGGCCGACTCAGAGCTAAGAAGCCCAGTCTCCCTCTTCTAGCACCCAGCCCTAGATAGAGTAAGAATAAAACGGAATAAAACTGAAATAATTATGATACTTAGAATAATAGTAATGTCTATCTTTTTTATAATCCTTATTTTTGTGCCAGGCACTGTTATACATACTTTGCATTTATTAACTCATATAATCCTCACTACAACCATATGAAGTAAGTGCCATCATCATGCCCCTTTTCCAGATGTTGAAACTGGGACACAGAGAGGGTAAGGGTCACAGAGTCGTAGCTCCCAGAAAGCAAGAGGTATTCTGTGCAGCTGTGGTACAGCTCGTTACCACAGCAATGGCTAAGTTTAAAAGGTGAGCCTAGGATTTGTGAAGTGGAGCATGAAAGATTTCCAACACACCTAGAAACCTTTCCAGGGATGCCCAGATGCCCTGTGAGCCAGCCCGCTGCTGACTTGTCCTCCTCATTGGGCCCACCACGTGCAGTCATGTTTTGTGGGGTTTTTTGGGAGGGGGGGGGCAGAGGAAGAGAATCCTTTTTTAAAAGATTTTTAATTATTTACTTATTTATTTAGAGGGAGAGCACGAGCAGGGGAAGGGGCAGAGAGAGAATCTCAAGCAGGCTCCACACTCAGCATGGAGCTCGCTCGGGGCTTGACCTCATGACCCTGAGATCACAACCTGAGCTGAAACCAAGAGTTAGTGGCTCAACCGACTGAGCCACCCAGGGGTCCCAGGAGAGAGAGAATCTTAAGTAGGCCTCAAACCCAGCGTGGAGCCTGACGTGGGGCTAGATCTCAGGACACTGAGATCATGAGCTGAGCCAAAATCAAGAGTCTGGTGCTTTTTTTTTAAGATTTTTTTTTTTTTTTTCATTTGAGACAGAGAGAGATAGCAAGAGAGAGCATGAGCAGGGGGCAGAGGGAGAAGCAGGCTCCCGGCTGAGCAGGGAGCTGGATGTGGGGCTCGATCCCAGGGCCCTGGGATCATGACCTGAGCCAAAGGCAGATGCTTAACTCACTGAGCCACCTAGGCACCCATGTTTTGTGGCTTTTTTCTGTTCTTGAGAGTTAAAAATGTTTCTGTGGGGCCTGAAGATATTACCTTGAGACAGGAGGAGGGGAGAAGCATGGGGACCCTGTCTCCCCGCTCTGCTGTGCTTAGGCTGACTCTTGTTGGAGAGAACCTATACTTACGTCTCTACTGACTATAACCAGAGATGGATTATCTTCAGACATATGGACCATAAATTAACATTTCCTTGAGCATAAGTCTGCATTTGGCAATGACTCAGAGGTTTCCCAATCAACTGGGTAAGACTAAGGAGATGTCAGTTTGAGGAAGGTTGGTAAGGGTTTACTATAATGAAGGAACAGAAAGTGCTTGCTGGTTATTGATCATTGCTCTAATTGGGCATAGCTGTGGACTAACAAGCCCTGGGCCATGGTGGAGGCATGGGACTGAGCCCTGTTTGGAATTCTGGTTCTGGAGCTTTCTAGCTGAATGACAATAAGTCTGAGCCTGTCTCCTCTGTCTGTGAGGATGACAGTGCTCTAGCAGACATGAAAGGTGCTTTGTAAACCGGTGTGCGGGTTGTGGTGGTGGAATGGGGCATGATCATAACCGCTGCTAACACGGTCATGTCCGAGGCCCCCTCACACTTAGACTGAGGGTGCCATCATGAAACAGGGACTCAAGTGCCGTTGAGAGTCCAGATATGTCACCTAAATAAGGAAGAGGGCCCAAAGCCAGGAACTGGAGAAGCAAGCCAGAGCACCCCAGAGCTAGGAGAAGTAGCACAAGAAGATGGGTCAGGCAGAGGGATGATTCTGGAAAATATTTTGGATAACGTTCCTTGCTGAGACACCGGGCAGGTATGGACAGGTGGCTTAGTGGCCAGGGATGGGACAGACAAAGTTCCAAGTGTTTTTCTAGTAGAAAGTGTGTTGGCTTTAATATAGGAAGCTAGGGATACTGATTTATCATGAGTAGGCACTTTGATTATTTTTTCAAATCTACCTGTTCATTCTTATACAGCAGTCCCCTCCCTTATCCATGGGGAGCACGTTCTAAGACCTCCAGCAAATGCCCGAAACGGTGGGTAGTATTGAACCCTATATATACCATGTTTTTTCCTATATATACATGCATACCTATGATAAAGTTCAATTTATAAATTGGGCATGGTAAGAGATCAGTAACGATAATAGTAAAATAGAACAATCACAACACTATACAGTAATAAAAATTATGTGACTGTGGTCTCTCTCTCTCAAAATATCTTATTGTACGGTACTCACCCCTCTTCTTATGATGATGTGGGATGATAACATGCCCATGTGATGAGATGGAGGAGGTGAACGACGGTGTAGGCACCATGACGTGGCGTTAGGCGGCTACTGACTGTATTGACCTGACCTTGTTGAGAGGGTTGTCTGCTTCCCCACTGCGCTGACCATGGATGACTATAACAGTGGAAACCAAAACCATGGATAAAGGGGGGACTACCATGGTCTCTTGCTCTTTACTCACTTTTTATTCTTTTATTTCTTTAAACATATTAAGTATAATTGTTTTATATTCTATATCCCAGTATCTGAAGTCTCTGAGGGCCTGATTCTAAGGTTTGCTATTTCTGCTGCAGTCTCTTTCCTTGTATGCATTGAGCTGGTGATTGTGAACCCCTATTTTTAAAAATCTTATGACAATCCCATATGGCCTGGTTTGAGGTGCATTGCTGCAGGGAGGATTTTATCATTGCTTCGGTGGGGTATCGGGACATCCCGATAAAAGACCAGTGCCCACTTTAGATTTAAATGCTCATTTGGGGGTTTTAAGACCATGCAACCAGTGTCATTTCAGACTCTCACATCACACAAGGGTCATCCAGTATGTCTAAAATCTCAGGGACTTTTTCTCCCCAACTACTCCAAATCGGGGCTGACATAGACACTTTTCTGTTTTTGTTTTTATTTATATCGATCACCCTTTTTCTCATGGTATGAGACTTCCTGAGTCCTGGCTTTATGGGGAGGGGTCTCCAATTTGACTCCCCACCCTGAACGGGTACCAGAACTAGTGCCAAGTGTCACCTTTCCCTTCCTAGCAAAGTTCTATGCAAAACAGGTCTAGACCACAGGACTGTGTAGAATTTCCTAGAAGATGTGACCACTTCTTTTCACATGTACCCACTTAGACTAGGGTCTGGTTTCACTCCTGGCCCCAGGTCCCCCTTCCTTGAAGTCTCTACCTTTGGCTGAAACGCATTTTTTTTTTAAAGATTTTTTTCCCCCTAACATTTGGTATGTTTTCTAGGCAGAGAGTTTGAGAGCAGCCTCAGCATCACCTGGGAACTTTTCAGACACACAGAATTTGGGGCTCCATCCAGATCCACAGGAGCAGAATCTGCACGTTTGCGAGACCCCAGGTGACTTGCAGAGGTTGAGAACCATGGCTTTCCTCTATCATATCGCTAAAACAGAAGCAGGACAGGCACTTTTTTAGAAACATTTTTTATTGGGATATAATAGACATAACATTATAACAGTTTTAGGTGTACAACCTAATGATTCAATGTTAGTATATGTTCTAAAATGATCACCGCAATAAGGCTAGTTAACATCCATCACCATACATAGTTACACATTTTATGTGTGTGTGATGAGGAATTTTAAGATCTACTGTCTTAGCAACTTTCAAGTATGCAACACAGAATTATTCACTATAGTCACCATGCTGAACATTGCTAGGATGGGCACTTTGCATGGAGTTTCTTGAATAGCAACAAAACCAAACCTGTTCCTTTCTCCTGCACCTGTTTCTCCCTGGGTCCGGTGGCTGAAATGGAGAGAAAGACTAGCATTAGTAGTGACATCTCTGTCAGCTGCCTTTCTCAGCCCCACAGAGACCCTAAAGTGGCAGACTAAGCCCTGGGAAGATCCCAAGCTACGCATGACCCCGCCAGGGGATGGCTTCAGAGGTCCCAGTGCTGTCCTCGTTTGCAGGCCCAGGGAGCCCTGGTGCTTACTGAGGTTTCTTCTCCCACCCACTCCCTTCCTTTATGTTGTCCCCATCTACACGAAGGATCTTCTGCCTTAGTTTCTCTGCTCTGAACAGAAGCTATAGCTGGCCCTGAACCCCAGCCCTGACACCTTCTAATCTCAAAGACGGCTAGAATTTGTCACAATACTTTTCACTGCAGGTTGGGAGCCTTCTCTCTGGAAACCTTCAGCTACCAGCCACTCATACCTTAATGTAATGAAACTTCTTAAGAGTCAGAGACATGGGGGCTCCTGGGAGGCTCAGTCGTTTAAGCATTTGCCTTCATCTCAGGTCGTGATCCCAGGGTTCTGGGATTGAGCCCCGCATGGGGCTCCCTGCTCAGCAGAGAGCCCGCTTCTCCCTCTCCCTCTGCCTGCCGCTCTGCCTGCTTGTGCTCTCTCTCTATCTCTCTGTCAAATAAATAAAATTAAAAAAATAAAATCTTAATAAAAAAGAGTCAGAGACATGGCTAGGACTGTCTGGTTGATTGGTACCGTTTCCATCCTTACATAGAAGATTCCCATGGGTGTCCATAACACAACAAAGCTAAAGGACTTTGTCCCTGTATATTCAAAAAATCTATCCCCCTGGGAAAATTAGTAGAAAGAGGAAGCAGTCCAGAGTTCCTTGTTAGGAACCATAAAATTAGATGATTACTTTAAATTCCATGTAATAAGATATCCATTGCCATGCTTGAGCTGAGCCTTGCGTTACCTCCATCACATATTCAGTATCTTTGACTCTTTCAATTTGGTGGCCACTTATTGAGCCCTCATACTGAACCAGGTGCTGGGCTCAGTGCTTGATGTGCATCATCTCATTTAATCCCCACAACATCCCTTTGCAGAGATGAGATAGGTAAGGCTCAGGAATACCTGTGCAAGGATGAGGTGATGAGGCTCAGTCAATCCATTGTCTAAGGTCATGGGATTGGTAAATGGTAGAGCTTGGATTAGAACCTAGGTCTTTGATACCAAAGCCCATTTTCTTTCTGCTCCCTTTTGGACAGTACCCAGCAAAGTGCCTGGGACAAAGTAAGCCCTCAATAAGTATTTCGTGTTTTTTTTTTAAAGGTTTTATTTATTCATTCGAGACATAGAGATACAGAGAGAGAGAGAGAGAGAGAGAGAGAGAGGCAGAGGGAGAAGCAGGCTCCCCACCGAGCAGGGAGCCCGATGTGGGGCTCGATCCCAGGACTCGGGGATCATGACCCGAGCGGAAGGCAGATGCTTAACCATCTGAGCCACTCAGGCGCCCCGCGTGAACACTTTCTATATGTTAGTTCAAATCCTTATAACAATCCAGAGAGGTATTGATAATTACTTGTTTTAAAGATAAGAGTGAAGTAAATTTCCCAAAGTCATGCATCTAATGAGTTGTTGAACTGGGATTTGAATTCAAGCCTTTCTTTCTGATGCTTAGAGCCATGCACTTTTTTCTGTACCACCCCATCCCTCTAACATGGGACATCTAGTCTTGGGAAGGTGTCTCAGGGCTGACACATTACCAGTGGTGCTGGAGAGGGGCATATCTCCCTGTGGCTCCAGAGGACAGACCCTTGCATAGTGAGTGAGAATTACATGGAGGCAGATGGTGGCCAGAGATAGGGTGCAACTTTTAGCAAGTGTCTGACAAAGGGAGGGAGTGTGTGCCCCAGCACTGGAGGTGTTAGATGACTGTCTCTCCAGAAGGCCCAAACACTGGTAGAAGGGGACCTGAGTTCCCTTTAGTTCTGGTGGTCAGAGGCACTATCATTCTCTTGGTCAATTCTGGAAATCCCTGCAGAGGATGACTCAGAGCCATCCATTCTGAAAGAATAGTTCAGAAGAATATAGTCCTGGTTATTCTAGTTTCTAGAAAGTATTTGGAAAAGGTTTGATTGATGAGGAAATCATGGGGAGAATGACTCAAGGTCAGCTTCTTTCCTCCTTTGCTGGCCTTACCCAGCAGCCTTTCATAGGGGCCAAGTTTCTTCTTCACACACAGAAGTAGAAAGTATAACATAACATGTTATGAGTCCCATAACAAATGAGACTCAGTTGGGAAAAAACTGAAATCTCAAATAAATGGAACCTATTATGATTTACAATTGAATCCCAAAGTACTGGTCCCCTAAAAAGCTCTCTTCCAACCAGATAATCCGAGCTTAGAGCGATGAATGCTCTGAACTGTCCTTTGGAGAAAAGTGCTGAGTCAGTTTTCCTGAAGTCCACTGGCCTGGGGCTTCCGGCTACCTCCTCTATCACTGTGAAAATCTTCTGAACTGTGAACAGTAACAGTAACGATTTACATTTGTGAAGGAGGTTGCAACTGACATAGCACATCTGTGTTCTTGCCCCTTGAGCCTCTGAAGATTCCACGTGAGGGGTAAAGTCGGAAGTGTCACCACAAGACTCTGAAAATGGAGAAGTTAAGAAACTTGACCAAAGGCACATGGTTTCTAAGGAGCGGATCCAAGAGCTGAATCCAGATTTCTTGATTCTAAAATTCAGTTTCAGTTACTGTTTTTCATTTGACTTCTTGCATCAATGCAGATGCTCAAAATAAATAAATAAATAGTAGATAAGGAGAAGAGTTTAATTTTCATAACCTTGAAACCAAAAATGCTTCAGTGGATCATTTTGGCTCTACCTGTTCCCGGACGTCCTCAATTATTTCTCCCCAGTATCATGGCAGAAAAATCCTTTGGGGGCTCCATTGTGGTTAATAACAATGTTCATGCTTTTCACAAAGGAGGGCAGTGTTCATAGTGGCAGAGAGCATGGGTTCAAGTCCTGTCTCCTCTTCAGCTGTGTGGCCTTGGACGACTTAGTTAACCTCCCTGAACCTCAATTTCACACAGCTAACCTCATGGGGATGTGGTGATGATTCAGTGAAATAAAGTACTGGAGAGCCTTGCACAGTGTTCTGCACGTAGTAGGGGCTCATTAAATCTAGACTGAACATAGGCGTGTAAGGCGAGAAAGAACTGTAGGTGAAGACTCATTCTTGCAGCGCTCATTTAAGCAGCATTGAGTGAACACGTGCTCCATAGCAGGTGCTTCGGTGTGCATTGCTCATTGGTTCCTCACAGCAACCCTCTGAGGCAGGTATTATTATTCCCATTTTACACACGAGGAAACTGAGGCTCTCTTGCTAGGCACTGTCTGTCATATGTGTCAGAGCTAGGATTTGAACTGAGCTCTGTCTGACTCTTATTCCAATGTTCTACTCTGCAATAGAAGGTCACCAGTATGCACAGGTTGGATAGAGTACATTACTGATTAGGAGTGGTGACAGGAGCCCCCACCCCCACCCCAGTGGGGGTGTCCAGGGACTGGACCTCCAGAGCTGTGGTTGTTACGCTTGCTATGCAATTTTGAGCCAGTCACATCAGCTCTCTGGGCCTCACTGACTTTATCAGCAAACCAAGAAAGTTAGATCATCTGAAAGATCTTTTCCAGCTCTGGCCTGCTGCAATGCTCCTTGGATTTCAACAAAGATGCCATCCTGGAAGGGAGGTAGCATAACAGTGGCCCCTGAAATCTCAAATCAGTTTCGCCTTTTGAACCCATGTATTTCTGCACAGATTCAGAATCTGCCAGAGGAAAACTCTCTAATTAACCTACAGGGACTAACCCAGCTAGTAATTATCCCTATTATTTTTAATTGTATTTTATAAGGTGCCTTTCATCCAAGATCTCAAAGGGTTTCTCAAACATTCATTAGCGGAGCCCCACCCCCTCCCATGTGGCTATGAAAGGCAGCGACTGATTTTAATGTCAGAAAGAAGAGGTGGGGGCAGAGAGAAGGGGACTGAGATCCTGGGAGCAATTTCACCTCTGAGTTCAAAGGAGAGAAGAGACATGTGCCGGAGAAATCCTCAACTTCAAGAAGGAATTCAAGGGCTATTCAGTGAAGAGCAGATGGATCAGGAAACATTCCTCCTTTTTAAAAGATCAACTTCTGTCTTGTGAGTGCCTTAGAGAGGGCCATTCAATTTGGTTCAAATTTGATTTGCTTCATTTCACTTTAGACTTTTTCATCAGCTCTCCTTTGAGCTGGTCCCCAGCACACAGGCCTGTGCTCAGTGATGGAAGATTGTAAGTGAAGCAAGGTTTCAGAGTGTACCCATTGCAGGTTTGGGCACACTGGTACAAGCAAAGGGTACAGGAACCTCCCAGGAGAGCCCTGGTTGGTCGCCTTAAATGAACGGCTGAAGCCAAAGCTAAGATGCCCCAGCCTGTGGGCAGCTGCCGCCCCCACACCCCCAACTGGCAGTTGGTGGGGGGAGAATGAGTCTGGGTCCGTATGTTAAGTCCAGGGACCTGATTGACAAATAACATAGAAGGACCATTTTGAGTAGCTTATCATGAAGGCCACTCTTCTCCTTCCCTCCCCACTCCCCTGCACTATAACCAAGCCACCTGGGATACTTGTACCAAGTTCCTTTCATGCCCATTCCAATGAATAGATCGAAGAGATCACTATGGATTCTAAGAAGCTTCACTCTCCTAGGGTTAGGTCTGTGATCTCCTGGAGGACAGAACCCTGCCTGCCTATTCACCAATTTCCTTTGCACATGTTCTGGGCACAGATTAGTGGATGCTCAGTACATATTTGTTGACTAATAGGGCTGATCATGAAGCTGCTACCCTGTTTCTAGCCTTGCAGGATAGTCTGACAGAGGCTACAGAAGGGTCCTTTCCCTCCTCAGCTTGCAGATAGCTAGATCCAAAGGACAGCCAGGGCCATGCTGCTCCAATGACTTTAGAAGCCAAAGACGGAAGACACTGTTAAGCTGAGGGTGAGGGTGCCAGTGATGTGGTGACCAAAGACCCCAGGGTGACATGGTGTGGGAAGCAAGGCACGTGGTGTGAGGTAGCAAAGAGGAGGACTGAACTGGCTGCTGGGAGCATGGGGATCCTTTAGCAAGAAGGTTGGGACTTACAGGAAAGCTTCAGATCCTTTACTGATGGGAGCTCCAAGGGCCCATGACAGGTACTCTCGGGATGAAACAGCCTGGAGGGATGTGAGTGACCTGAGAGAAGGAGGAGGTCTGGCCTTACCCATAAGGAGCTGACAGTTTTGTTTTGGAGATGAGATTTGCACACAAAGCTATTAGAGAACAATGCAGGGAGATTTATCACTGAGTAGATGAGGAGTTTCCCATGAAGAGAGGGAGTCTTATTCATTGCCATACTTCTTGCTGGGCCTGATGAAGTTGTAGGTGCTTTTTACAAAGTACAAAGTGTACCAGATACACTTGATGATGAGTTGTCAAATTGGATGGCATGAAAGTTTAAACGGCCTAGATCAGAAAAGGGAGGAAACTGGAGGCCAAGATGCTGGGGAAGGCTTCAAGAGGGAGGAGGAGCAACAGTGGTAACTAATAAATGACGACTGAAAAGAATAGCCACTCACCTTGTCAAAGGGCTTTCCCATCACATGAAGCCTGTGTGGTGAGGACAATCCGGGGAGCATAATTACCCAGTGAGAGGACATCTTGCTGGGTTTTGCCTGCCTGGTGTCCACTCCCTTCTCTTCTGGGGGTGCCACCTTGTTTCACTCTCAGTCTACGTATTTCATTGGAGCTGCCATCACCTCTAGACCCAGACCCAGCCAAACAGAGTGCTGCACCCCCCTGGCCACAGAATTTGCTCAGGGATGACCACATGACCCAATGTGGGCCAGTGAGGACCCTCTTGAGAACTTCTTATGGAACTCCTGGGGGAAAGGCCGTCTTTCCTTTGGGGTTACGGAGCTGCTGATTGTGAAACTGGCTACCAGGTGGGAAAAGACCATCTAAAGATGAAGCTAGAACAGAAGAAACCAGAGCTGCAAGATAAATGGGACTTTGGTACTCTTGATAATTTCTCTGATATGTAAGTCAACATATTTCTTTCTTTTTAAAATTGCCTCTTAAGCCACTTAGATTAAGGTTGCTGTCATTTGTAACTGAAAAATCCTGGTTCATATGCCCATCTGGTGAGTGATATTGTGAACCAGATGTTGAGTCTTCTCATCCATCATCCATCAACCTATCACCCATCCATCATCCATCATCCACCCACCCATCCATCCATCCGTCCATCCACTCATCCATTCATCCATTCATCCATCCATTCATCTATCATCCATCTATCATTCATCCATCCACCCAATACACATACATTTAATGAATAAAGTGGTTGCACATGCATTTTTAAATGAATTAACAAATGGCTAATTATCATGATGTATTTGATGACAAAGATACATCCACCTCCCTTTAATCCTAGTAGAGATTGGTCAACAAAGTGCAAGTCAGGTTTTGAACTCAGAACTTGAATTCAGTAAGGAACTCAGTCCCCCTAGGCAATGCTGAGTTTCATCCGTGTCATTAGCACACAGCCAGACATGACCCTTCTAAACATGATTCAGTCATGCTGGTGCCACAGCCCAAACAAGAAAGTCCAGAATGTCATTGACAAGCATGTGGGTTTTCCTGTTGGAGCTGATGGCAATACTTCGAGCTCTGTGGTGGTGTCATTGTGAATTGCCAAAGAGGACTTACTTGCTCCAGCCTCATTTTTGTTCCTTGTGCCACAGAGGCCACATTAAACACAGAGCTGCTCAAGAACCATGGAGACAAGTGCCAACTCTTTCAGGATGACTCTGTAACACTCAAGAGTCAGAACACATAGAAATACATCAATTTCCTATATTGAACTCCTGTTTTCCAAGAAAAACTGCAACTCAGAGAAGAAGGGATGTGCCCAAAGGACAAGGTCACATAAAGAATTACAAGGAGAGACTAGATCCAAACTCCTGACTCCCAATCTGGTTCTTTTTCTACTATGCCACTCTCCTTCCTTAGGGCACATTTCAAAGCAGGTAGAGTTTGTCTCAAAGGGCTCATTTGCTCTTTGACCAGTTACTGGCACTGGTAAGTCAAGAAATACTGCAGGCACTGGACTATATTTCAAAGATTTTTTCACATTGTCTCCTGTCATCTGCCTGTGGGACCACATGGCGCAATAAGGATGGATGGACATGATGATCACAGAATTGGTGGGAAGGGATCTTAAAATTGAGTTGCCCAACCCCCTTCTGATGTTTGGACTCCCTCTATAGCCCCTAGTGATCCACCTGTCATATACCTTTGTAGGTGGCAGAGTTGGAGAGGAAGTTATGCTCTCAGTCCCCTCTTCTGACCTCTGCAGGACATCAATCCATCAATGGCCTCCTCTACCCCTTTCTAAAATCTTTAGTCTCTTTCTCCTTCACTCCTTCCTCTTGGTTAACAAATATTTTGGGTCTCCTTCTCTTAAATCAAAGAAACTGGGGCGCCTGGGTGGCTCTGATGGTTAAGTGTCTCCCTTCGGCTCCGGTCATGATCCCGGGGTCCTGGGATCGAGCCCCACATCAGGCTCCTGGCTCGGCGGGGTGTCTGCTTCTCCCTCTCCCTCTGCCTCTCCTCCTGCTCATGCTCTTTCTCTCTGTGTATCTCTGTGTCTCAAATGAATAAAATCTTAAAAGAAAAAGAAACCAATAAACAAGCAATGATTCTTCTTTCGATGTTGCCACATGCCTAGAGAACTTCTTATCTTTCTCTGTTCTTCCACAAAATTTTTTGACTCCTTTATGCTTGCTGTCCACACTTCATGATCCACCCACTTCTTAACTTTTAGCAGCCTCATGAATGACATCCTAATTATGAAATCTGTTGTCTTTTTAAAAAAAAAGATTTATTTATTTATATGAGAGAGAGAGCACATGCACAGGAGGGGCAGAGAGAGAGAGAGAGAGAGAGGGAGGGAGGGAGAGAGAATCCCAACCAGACTCCATGCAGAGCATGGTGTCTGACATGGGGCTTGATCTCGCTACCTAAGATCACGACCCAAGACAAAACCAAGAGTCAGATACCTAACCAACTATGCCACCCAGTTGTCCTTGGTATCTTTTTTTTTAAAGCCTAAAAATTTAAAATTTCCTTTGTATTATTTGAGATGTTGGTCAGCCAGTATTCAGTCTCCTTTGATACAATATTGCTCTAATTTTCTTTCTTTCCTTTGCACATTCTTCTGATTCTTCTGATTATATCTCTGTTTTCACTTGCTTGGCTCATTTGTTTTAAGTTTCTTTCCAGGCAACCTTGTCCAACCATTGATAGCTCTGTCCATTCAACACATAATTGAGTGCAAGGTGCTGTGCCAGGAAATGGAGATTCAGAGAGAGATTGCAATCATACTTGGCCTCAGTGAGCCTGTTTTCTATTGATGGAGACAGATAAATTCATCTCAACACCAGGTGATGACAAATGCTGGACAAGTTACTTCACAGATTCAAGGAAATGGAGCACTGAGAGCAGAAAAGGATCTTGGAGATCACCTTGTCAATTCCCACATTTTAGAGAAGGGGAAACTGAGACATAGAGAGAAGAAATCAGTTGTCTGTGGTTCTACAGAGAGTTGGCAGAATAGCTAAGAGTAGACCTGAAGTCTCTTAAATTATATCCTTGTCAGAGAATGGCCAAAGGTGACTTTTCTAGAGAGGTAGGAAGGTATTAAGATACAGAAGGGTATTTGGAGTTTGCTCTGAGATACAAATGCATTTCACTGAGATTTTTCTGCAACCCAAGACCCATCATTGGAACCTGCATCTTCTTTCAAACACTCCAGCAAGAAGCTCTATCGTAGAGATTCTACAATTGGGATTTATTTATGGAAAGAAAGAAAAACAATACTTACTGAACACTTAATATAAGACACAAAACTGAGGTCCAAAAGTGACTCACATCAGTTTTAAAGCAAAACCAGGATTGGAACTCAGATTTCCTGTCCCCTGTCTATTGTTCTCTTTATGAAGCTAACAGCTATGAGTTGACTGCCTGAGCTAGAATGCTGGGCTATCACCTGCCCAGGAAAGAGAGGGAAATGACTGGTTGTGGGCCTTCTGAATGTGGGAACCCCTTGCAACCCACTGCATGCATTTGGGTAAGAACCTGCCCTCACCTTTATCTTCAGATAGAAATGACATCATGGGCATCCAGCCTGTAAAGTTGCATAGGACTCTATGCTTAGAAGGGCCCCATGTTTGGTTTAATGTTGCCATCTTGAAATTATTTTTTTTTAAAGATTTTATTTATTTGACAGAGAGAGACACAGCGAGAGAAGGAACACAAGCAGGGGGAGTGGGAGAGGGAGAAGCAGGCTTCTTGTGGAGCAAGGAGCCCGATGTGGGGCTCGATCCCAGGACCCTGGGATCATGACCTATGCCAAAGGCAGATGCTTAACGACTGAGCCACCCAGGGACCCCACCATCTTGAAATTCTTTTTTTTTTTTTTAAGATTTTATTTATTAATTTGAGACACAGAGAAACAGAGAGAGAGAGAGAGAGAGAGAGAGCATGAGCAGAGAGAGAGGCCAAGGCAGAAGCAGGCTCCCCGCTGAGCCAGGAGCCTGATGTGGTGCTTGATCCCAGGACCCTGGGATCATGACCTGAGCCGAAGGCAGACGCTTAATCATCTGAACTACCCAGGTGCCCCCACCTTGAAATTCTTAATAATTTGTGAACAAAGGGGTCCCACGTATGGGTCTCACTCATATGAATATTTAGCTGTTCTCTCTGTCCTTATCCCCCTAGGAAGGGCTATTGGAAAGATCACCTGAAGGCAAGCTAAAACTAGGCCAGCGAGGTGCTTCTGTGCATTCCCTGGACCACTTCCTGGAAGGGTTTTATCCTGCCTAGACATCATGAAGCTCTGTCCTCCTGGGTCACAGCAGAGTGTGGATTCATCTACCCAGCTTTGCCAGATCAGAAACAAAACCACCAGCCATTTCAATCATCTTCTCTAGTTCAAGAGTCCTTGGCAACTCCCTGCCTGGAGGAGAGCCCAGCCTCTCTAGCTGGCAGCCCAACATGGTTCCAACTTACTTTTACAGCAATTTCTCTCAATGTTCACAGATATAGAGTCTCTTCTCAGACCACAGTATCTTTTTCTCCCCAGATCCACCTTAGACACTTTGACCTCTGCATTTCTCCTTTCCATCCTAGTACACTGCCTTATTCTCATCATCAGCTGATTTTTCTCCTGTCCTCCAAGGCCTACCTGTGGCCCCATCTCCTCTCTAAAAGGTCTTCTCTGACTGCCCATTCTATATCCTCTCTCCCAACAAAGCTGCACGGATCCTGAAGTCAGAGTTGTTATCCCACATCTGTTTTCCTCACCAAGCCACACACCCAAAAGTCGTCAGTGAATTGTTGCTGGCGCCTTGATTCTCGAGAGGGGAGGAAAGGCAGGAAATCCATTTCCAGGTGAGGCTGGGTCATGTGCTCCCAGATGCAGTTTGCCTGCTCTTGGAGGTGAGCCAGTGAGGGCCTCATTAAACCAGCTTCCCCAGCTGAGGCTCTGGGCCTGGGCCTGAGCCCAGGGCCCATGGTGACCACAGATCCTACTGGGGGATATTGGCTCAAATGTCCAAGGGAGAGGCAACTCTCCCAACAAGGGCAGAAGTGTGTGGGGATGCCAGGGGTAGAATGTCCAGGCTCCAGAAGGCAGTGCTTATTGTTTTCTGGCTGACCAGACTCTATCCAGAGTTTGGCCACCACATGAAATAAAAGGCGGGAGGTAGGAGGATTACCGGAAAGAGGAGAGGGAAGAACCCGTGCCAAACGGGAAGCAGCTGTAGGAACTAGACATGAGTGGGAGAAAAGAAAGCTTGAGAGAATGTGACCCACGTCTTTAAAATGGTCAAAGGGCTGACATGGACCAGCGGAGATGGACTCATTCTGTGTGGCACCTCAGGGCTGAAGTTGGACAAGGACAGGGAAGTGACAGGGAAGCAGAGTTCTGTTCAAACAGGACTGTTCAGCGTGGAAGGGTCTCAAGGGGGGGAGGGAATAATAAGTTGGCTTTCCTGGCTAGGAGTGTCCGCACAAAGGTTCCTCCTCAACTGGTCCTCAACTTGGCCACTTAACTTCCGTTTCTCCGTACAACTCTTTCCCTTCGTTTCTCAAAGCGATCTTTAAAACTTCATCTTTGGTCCTTACGCCTCGGATCCTACTCTGATGTAAATGCATCAAACATTCTTCACTGCCCCCATTCTGGTCTCATCATCTCCCGCAACAGTCTTCTAACCAATGCCCCAGCCAGCCGCCTGCCTCCATGTTGCCAGAGTGAGACTCTGCATCTGCTACATGCCTGTTACACTCCTTCCAGTGGATTCCTGGTATCCTCATGAAATGGCTGGATCCCTTACTGTGACTTTCAATGCCCTTCATGATCTGACATGGGCAGCTTCATCCCTTTCGGTTTCTCCTTGCACCTTACACACCAGCAATACTGGATGCTTTGGATCCACACCCCACCACACCCACTCCCACCTCTGCACTTTTGCATGTGCTGCTCCACCTCACCTGGAAGACTCTTCTTTCTTATGATCACCCCCCTCCCCACCAATTCCATTCTACCTGCTATTTATTCATTTATTAGGTCTCAAGTTCATTGTCACTTCTGCCAGGAAGCATCATCGGGCTCCCCAAATCTAGGTTAGATGTCCCTGCCACAGATTACTTCTGCATCCTTTCACTAGCTTTTGGCATACAGTATTGTGTATGTATATATAATTACCTACACTCCCCACCGCTCCCCTCCCCCACCAGAGCACAGGGACCATATCTGTTTTGTTCACTCAGCATCTTTATTGCCTAGTTCCTCACACATTGTAGCTGCTCCATGTATGTTTGTTGAATGGAAGATTGTCTTTTCCAAGAGGCTATAGAAGGGATTTCCTACTTTGGGCCCTTTCCACTTCTGGGACTATGTTTCTATAAGACACTCCCTTTCCTGTCTTTACACATAATATGTTATCAGGTGCAACAGGAATTTGCAAACAGGAATGTTTACTTCCTGCTTCGAACAGAAATATGGTCTAGGCTGTGATGCAAGGGGCAGCAGGACTCTCCTCAGGGATCTAGTATGAACAGTATTTGGTTGCACAACATAGTTTCCGAAGACTCACTGGTGAAGTGTTTGGCTTCCATAACATCAGGCTCATTCTAGCCACACATGGGAGCGTGATTAATTTCCTGCAAGGGATTGTGTTCAGTCATCCCACCTCCCTGGGTATCAGCTTACTTCCATGACTCCTGTAGAACCTGGCTTGGTAGAAACAAATAGAACATCAATAGCCGATAACATGAACCTTGGCCTACACCACACACCTTATACAAAATAAACTCAGAATGGGTAAAATGTAACAACATAACACTCTGAGAAGAGAACGTAGGAGCCAAACCTTCATGAGTTAATAGGAGAAGAGCTCTGAAATGTGGTACCAAAAGCACAATCCATAAAAGAAAAGACTAAACTAACTAGACTTGATTAAAATGAAAAACTTTTGCTCTGTGAAAGACTTAGTTGAGAGATGAGATGCTAAGTATTGCCTGGGAGAAAATATCTGCAAATTACGTATCTGACAAGAGATTGGTTTTCAGAGTACAGATCTTTCTAAACTCAACAGTAAGGAAGAAAGGAAGTTTGAAAAAGAAAGGAAAAGTACGTTTCCCTTTCTCCTCCCAGGAAGTTGCTTCGGGTATTCCGTTCTCAGTTCTGGGCTCCTCTGACCTGGATGGTTGTGGGGAGCTGATTTTTTTCTGTTTCAGCTCCGAGATGTCAGGGGAAGGTAGATGGGCTCCTAAGAGAGGGGCTAGAGGCTTTGAGGGAGCAAAGGAGGAGTGTGGCCCAGCCTGGGGGAGCTGGGTTGACAGGATTACAATAACGGAGGGCTGAGAGAAGCCCTTGCACCCCCTCTTCCCACCCCCCCCCCGGAGGTAGCAGGATTCCTGACGGCAGGGGTGGGGGGGTGGGAGGGCTACAGGGCTGCCTGAGTGCTAATCACATGTACCAGCCACCGCTGGAGCTGCCTCCCGGAAACGGACCCCACACACACTGGGTTGGTCATCAGCGTCCGCATGGCTATGTGAGAATCTAGGTGACTCCTCAGAGTTCCTGGACTGTGCCAGGTCAAAATGCATGCCCAAGCACAAATGACCAAGATTATGTCTCCTGGCTCTGCCAACCAGGCAGGTGGGAGCTGAGTAAGAGTTGAGTTGATTGAGAAAGATTTAATAAGTGATGCTTCTCTCTGAGTCTTATGGGTTACATTGATTGTGTGTGTGTGAATATGAGAGAAACGGGGTGCCCATCATGCATTTAACTCAGCCCTTGCTCTGCGTGTCACTTTGCAGGCACGGGTCAGTTACATAAAACGACAGACATATTGACTGAATTTTAGCACAGTATTGACCTCCAACATGTCCTCTGTTTTGAATTGGTTTAGAAATTCTGTGTTAAAGAACTCGTATGTGGTAGAGCCAGGATATGAATCCAGGTCTGGCTGACCCCAAAGCCCATTGCTCAGCAGTAGAGTGAAGTTAACTTACCAAAGAGTGCCTGGAATGGGATTGCAATTGGGCCCCTAATGCCAAACTGAGAGATGCTGCCCCTCCTCCTAACAGCGGACTGGAAGGGCGGGTGAAATCCAGCCTCACCTCTACTCTGCGTGTGCCTGTGCCAGCCACAGCTAGACTTCATGCAGTGATGACTCCTATGTGCTTTTGGATGTGACCCCTGCCTTGATCATCCATTCCAAGAAGAGCCCTGAATCCTTTCTCTTTGAGCTGCTGCTAAATTCCATTGCCCCAGAATGTCCTTGTGCAGTTGAGAATCCTACTGCCAAGGGCAGGACGGCAAACCTGTCAGGTTTTCTTTTTGTCTGCCCTATGGTTCCAACCTTGCCAGCACTGGAGTGAAGTGTATTATGCAAAGGTGTTGGAATGAGAAAAGATTTTTGTTTCCATTTGGTTGTTGGTGTTTTTTTTAAATGCAATACTTTAACAACTTTATTATAATTTTAAAATCAGTTATTGCTAAAAAACAAAATTCAGCGGAGTAAACTTGAAGATCTAATTGGCTTTATGAAAGAGTTCGTGAACTGGGAGGACCCCCATCCAGCGAGTAGAGGGGAGCTCCAAAGGGCTACAAAAAGGAAAAGGTTTTCTAAAGCAGGGCAAGGACGTCATAAACAGAAAAAAGGAGTATTTCAGGTGAGGTCACCTTCATCTGGGGACCAAAGGGTCTTCATAGGTGGGATTATCTCATCTTCCTTTTGCAGATAGAGAGGGCACACAGGACAGATTACCGTGTTGGTGTTGGCTAGAAAATTCCTGACTGACCGCTTAAGACTACATTTCTGGGGAAGCTTAAAAGTGCCATTAGTTTAGGTCTTAAGCCCCGGTTTGGTGACTTGGCCTAAGTAATGGCATTTTGGGACCTGTGGTTTCCTTTTTAATATTATGATAGCCAGAAGTTTTTCTCTGTCTCCCTCTTGTGCTCTCTCTCTCAAATAAATAAATAAAATCTTAAAAAAAGTTTATTTCCAACAAATATTTCTATAAGTCAAGAATGAAGAATTATTTAAAATATTCTATGGAAAGAATATTATATTTATAAAAAAATAAAGATTGTGCTGTTGGGTTTTTTTTATATGAAAGGAAATTGCGCCCATCTTTGTGCAAGGCTGCATCTGCTGGCGGGTGACCTTAAGCAACTTGGTGTAACCTCTGTGAATGACCGTAACCCCAAGGTGCTCAGAACTGTTGCCCTCCGTTTTGCATCCTGATTCTGATCCGGCTTATTCATGCCTCCCCCCCCCCCCCCCCCCCCCCCCCCCCTGTGTCATCTGGGGATGTCCATCTCTCCTCCCCAGACCTGTTCTGCCTGAGTCCCTATGCCCCCTTCCCATGGCAATTAAGTGCTTTGAGATGTCTGAGTGCTGATGTCAACCTGACCTCAGGACAGGGTGAAACCAAGGAGTTAAACTCATGATCACTATTATGATTTATAAGAAAATAATCCTACCAGCTCCAGTCCTCAGAAAACAGACGGGGTCTCCCCAGGGCACCCTGCAAGCATCAGCACATTGTTCCCTCATCTGGAAGTTTCTCTTTCTGTTTTCCTTTCTCTAAATAGTGATGGCTTTGTGGTATTTTCTGATTTTAAAACAAGAGACACTTTTATTTTTTTAAAGCATAGAAAGGCCCAGAGAGTAAAAATAACCATAATCTCACTATAATCTGCCAGATACAGCATATCCTTCCTTTTTCTAGACCTATGTAGCAGAAGCCTTTTTATAAGATATTATTGGGACAGTGCTTAGTGGGTTAAACAAAAAAGTTAATTGAAATAATGAATGATAATAACCATAAAACCTATACATACTTTAAATCTCTTATTTTTAACTTAAAATGTATCAATGTTTTAATATAGCTTTTCATGTTGCTATCAGTCTGCTGAAAGGAGTTCATCTTTGTCTTTTTTTTTTAGACACCATGATAGTTTGTCTCCAAATTCCTGTTTTGGCTTCTTTGAAGAAGCATTCTGAGAAAAAGAAGAAAAAGAAGCAAGCATTCTGAGAGCAGAATCTTGAATTTTTCCAAACCACACTCCCCCTCACCAATCCGTTGTAACTACATTATTATGATAACAGTTGAATTCTACAAAGCAATTTAGTCTTTTTAAAGGAACTTTTTTCCGTTTTTGCTCATTTTTTTCAATTTATATAATACTTAACTATGAAATTATACTAACAAGGACATTGGAATAAAGAGGCTAGAGAACCTTTAAACTGATACCTGCTGACCATGTGAGCTGTCTGGTGGGAGCAGAAGTGGGGGATAAAAAGGCACAGCCTTCCATCCAGAACCTTCCATGAATCTGAGCATCATTCCTGGGGGTTTTCAGGTGGAAGGGGAGGGTTGACTCAACTGGGGAGTCGGCTAAGTGGTTGGATACCAATCAGGAGAGATCACAGTGTATACACAAACGAGGATAATTTATTTACAGAAGATGAGATCATACTACACATATGGCCTATTTTTGGTTTATCATGTTGTTTACTTACATAACAATAAATATAGTCCAACATCATCCCTTTGAATGATTGCATAGTATTTCACTGTATGGATACCCTACCTTTGCCTAATCCCTTACTAAGACTTTTTAGACTTTGTTTTGTTTTTCTTTTTTTTTGCACTTGTTTGTATTTTTATGTATTTGTTGGATTATTTCCTCAGGATAAATTTCTAATAGTGGAATTGCTGCATCAAATCATATCCAGATTATTAAGACTTTTGGTACATATTGCTACCAACTCTCCAGAAAACATGTACCAATTTATACAGCTCCAGCAATGTAACCCCCAATTTTCCTATTGGCCCCCAAACTGCTCCCTTGCTCACCTGACTTCCAGGTGAGCAGTAAGGACTCTCAGGAGAAAAAGGGGTGCAGGATGAGGTGAGGCTCCCCCACAGAGATACTACTGACCAGTGATACCAACACAGTCAATCCAGTAGAGACAGAAAATGCTTGGGGAGGGGAGAAATCGGAGACCCCTTTCTTTCCTGGAATCTCAGGATAGCATCATGTAGCAGAGAGAGCCAAGGATGAGACCCCAAAAGACCGGGAGATGATAGATGGCTCTGCCACTTAAAGGTTGTTTGACCTTTAAGCAAATCATTTAACCTCCCTGAGTCTCAGTTTCTTCATCTGTAAAATGGCATCACCTTCTGTTAGAATAATTATCTCTAGGAAACTTCCAGGTTAACATGTTGTGGCCTGACTTTCACCAGGGGATTGCTGCCTTAGTGCTGGGAAGCAGCTGACCTTGGACTTCCATGAGTATAACCGGGGTCCTGTTTAGCTCCTAAGAACAAGTCCTTGCTTACTCTCACAGTTAGGGTCTTCATCTTGTATTCGATAACCATGTTGCCCATCTTCTCAATTCCTATCAGGCTGGGTCCAGAAACACCTGGAGTCTTGAGGTGAGGGTAAGGAGAATGGGAAGAGAGTTGCCAATGCCTAGGACAATTCCATCATGTGTGTTGATTGTTACTATTACGATGACTTTAACACAACCTGCCTGATCTTGAACTTCAGACTGAAGATCCCCCTTCCTAGACCTGCCTGCTCCTGAGCTCCCTGTCTAGTCCCAGATGCTTCTGTTCTGCCTAACTGTACCTCTAGTTTGATGACACCATTTCTTCCACCTAAAGCAGTTTCTTTAAGATAACAACTCTTGCTAACACACATTGAGCACTTATTAGATGTCAAGTACTGTACTAAGCAATACACAGCAATATCCTCACTGATGGTCCTAGAAAGTAGGCATTCCCATTTTATATTTAAAAAACTAGCTCATTGAGGTTTAGCAACTTTCCCAAGGTCACACAGCTAGAATGTAAATGAGCTGGGATTTGAACTAGTCTGTCTGCAACAAAGCCTGTGTTCTTAGTCATGGCTAACAACCCCGAGAGGCAGGGAGGTCAGTGTTCAACACCCTTCTCATTTTATAGAAGAGCAAGCTGAGGCTCAGAGCTTGTCAAGATCACCCAGCTGGTCTGTAGCAGAATGAAGCCTAGAACCAGATCCCAGGGAAAACAGGCCAGCTGGACCCGGCTGACCCAAAGGGGTCACCAAAAATGTTTAGGGGTAGTTTTCTGACTCCAAAAGTGGAAATGAAGAAGAGACACTTTGACATCTTGGTTGGGGATTAAGGGTCCTCACTTAAAAGCTTTTTGGCAAGAGCCTATGAAACATCTATGCAGACCAGAATGAGTTGTCTCTTTCTCCATCTAAGGGAAACTTGAAATGCATACACAAAGTGACAAAAGTCCATATAGAGGTGGGAGGGGGCCCCTTCTGCCATATCAGGGAAGACTCCCTGGAGGGGTGCATTTTTAATAGTCCCTCAAGGGTTGATATGATTTGAACAGAGTTGGTGGTGCTGGACACCTAGCAAGTGTATAGTCCTGATTTCAGGCTGACACATACCAGACGGCTATTTTGAGCCAAGCAAACACTACTGTAAGGTTTATATGCTTGGTGATGTTATTTTAAAGCTATCCTTACTGAATGCATAGGCTGTGTTTGCTTATGTTGTTTTATTGGATGAAAAAGAATGATCATCTATCCTCACTACCCCTGAACCTGACCTTCATAATCTCCTTGCACTGAAAGCCCTCTATTTTTCTAGGCAAGGCTGTTCTTGACAGTCTCCCCATGAGTTCCTGTTGGCGACATATCTTCTTTAGTCACCTACTTTAAGCATTTATAAGTGCTTTTCCATCCATTATGTCATTTGATCCTTACACTATCCTTAGAAAGTAGATGTGCGGAGAGTATTCCCATTTTACACATGAGGAAACCGAGGGTTTAAGATAGGGGTAGCAAATAGGCTTCAATTCACTTTGACTTTCTGCAACATTGTATTGAGGGTCACGAGGTCAAGTCCAGGAGTTTGGCAAAAACTAGTGCTGTGATCAATTAGCAATGTCTGTCCTGGGCACCGAAAAGGAAGGTGATGGCACTTGTGCTGGTGAGTTAAAGAACTCAGATTTCCTGGGGTGCCTGTGTGGTTCAGTTGGTTAAGTGTCCGAATCTTGATTTCAGCTCAGGTCATGATCTCAGGGTTGTGAGACTGATTGGGCATGGAACCTGCTTAAGATTCTCTCTCTCCCTCTCCCTCTGCCCCTTTTCTTACCCCGGCATGTGCGAGCATGCCCTTGCGCCCTCTCTAAGAAACAAAAACAAAACAAAACAAGAACACCCAAAACAAACCAAAAAAACAAACTCAGATTTCCTGATTCCCAGCCCCAAGTTCTTTCCCTGCTCTATGTTCCTTAGAGAGGGCTTGTGGAAGGAGATGCAGGGATCCAGACACAGGTAGGAAATGGTACAGAGTAAGTGTTCAGTTGGTAGGCTGAAAGGGCCCTCCAAAACGTATCCATGTCCTAATCCCTAGAAGCTGTGAATGTTACCTTATATGGCAAAACAGAAATGGGGGGGTGGTCTTTGTAGATGTGATTAAGTTAAGGATTTTGAGGTGGGGGGATTATTCTGCATTATCCAAGTGGGTCCTAAATGCAATCATGTGTGTACTTAAAAGAGGGAGGCAGAGAGAGATTTCACACACCAAGGTGATGTGAAGATAGAGCTTAGAGAGATTTAGAGATGTGTCCACAAGCCAAGGAACACTGACAGCCACCAGCAGTTGGAGGCAACAAGGAATGGACTCTTCCCTAGAGGCTCTGGAGGGCATGCAACCCTGACAACATCTTGATTTGGGGCCCAGTGACATTGATTTCAAATCTCTGGCCTCTAGAACTGTTGGGAGAATACATTTCTGTTGTTTTAAGCCACCAAGTTTGTGTTGATTTGTTACAGCAGCACCAGGAGACTAATATACTCAGTGAGTATGAATTTTCCCTCTCTTTGAAGTCTTTCTGAGCTCTGAAAAACACACATGCACATGTATTATCTAATAAATAACGTGTATTTCCATACATATTTCATTGCCGGGAAGAAAGACCTCCATTATGAGTAAATATGTTCAAGGCAGAATCTAATGCCCACTAGGACCATGCGCTTAGATGTTTCCTGCACAAGGATGTTTACTCTACATGCATACTAATTAAGAAGTAATCAGTCTGCTCCATTTCCTACCAGAACAGTTATTTGTTTGATGTTTTTTCAATCCATCTGACAGGGCCCAGGGATGGGAGAATAGCATCCTGAACAAATGTGAGCCTTTGTTCCAAGGGAAAGGTATGCATCTATCTTCTGGGGGTGTTTTTGGTTTGTTTGTTTGGAAGGTATTAGGGGCTGCAGTTTTTCCTCCTTTGGGAAGAAGCTGGTAAAGAAGCAGAAGTTCAGCCTGCCATAAAGTTAGTACACAGGCAGACTTAGTATCCAAGGCCAGCAAACTGGAAGCAATAAATCATGTCATCTTGGCGCTTTGCCCATGAAGCCCAAATTAAAAATAAAATCCATTGTGAGAAATGAAATTCTTAATAATGAAATCTTATTCATGGATGGATGTGAGTTGGGGAGGTTATAAAATATGACTTGGGAGAGGTTTGGAATGTTAATATCTGAAGATTCAGAAGATGGCTGTCATAGATGATTGCAATGCAAATATTAAAATGTAAGTCACCCACCGTGCCACCTTTTTTTTTTTTAATATTCTACACACGCCACACTCAGGAGAAAACATCTGCCACCAGAAGACACAGAAGAGCCATCAGGAAAATCATTTTCAAAAGAGTTTCAGGGAAGATTTTCACCAGGCTGGACATCCTGGTGGCTGGGCAGGAGTTCTGGGTGCTCTCCTGGGCTGAACATATTTAATCCAGCCCCCCATCACCCCATTTCACAGATGAGGAGCCTGAGGCTTAGAGAACCCAAGTTCAGTGGTTGGCAGTGAGTTAATGTGTGGTAGAAACCTAGGCCCCTCCCTAACGACCACACTGTCTCCCAAGGCACACACTCTGCTTGCCTTGTGAAAGTCAAGGTGGACCTCAGCTCCAGCCTTCCTCATACACCTATGGGATTGGGTGAATCTAGAACAAGCATTTGTTGGGTATGATGAAGAAACTGGCCACTTTATATGTGATTGAGTAAGAAAAAAATACCGTTTCGAGTGCGCTGATCTGGTTCATTAAGGGCCTGCCCCAGTTACCCTTGGGGAAAAAGGTTCAAATAGTGTGGGGATATCAGAACAGCTGGGAATGAGCAGGACTTCAGTAGCTCTTTAGTGGAACCAAATCTTCTCCTGCCTAACGTAACCTCAAATCAGTGCTGTCTTTATATACAGAAACCCTAAAGGAACCCCACTTGAGCTGCCCTCCTGGAGAGATCAGGGAAGCTTCTAGAAGTGTTATTTACCTAGTAGTGGCAAAGGGTAGAGATATGGAGGCTGTGAGTAGGGAAACAGGGTTGAGTAGAGATTTTTATTGTCTTGGCTAGCTCTCTGGTATATATAGGAGGTAAAGTTCAAAGAAGGCAAGCACCTTTTTTTTTTAAGATTTTATTTATTTGAGAGAGAGAGAGAACACAAGGGGGGAAGGAGCAGAGGGAGAGGGAGAAGCAGACTCCCTGCTGAGCAGGGAGCCCAATGCAGGACTCAATCCCAGGACCCTTCCCAGGACCCTGAGATCACAGCCTGAGCAGAAGGCAGACAGACACTTAACCGACTGAGCCACCCAAGTGCTCCACCTTCTTTTTTTTCTTTTTAAGATCACACAGTGAGTTAGCCAAGCTGGAACATGAAACCAAACCTTCTAAGTCCTTAAACCAAGCCCTATGTCCCACAAAACTCAAAGGTAGTTTTCTAATTACAGAAATCCCTTTTAGTTTGTCAGCGGACAATGGAGGAATAGTATATTATTCTTCCCAGGAGTCCCTGTTACCCTCTGGAATTAAAATACCATGACCTTAACAAATAGAGAAAAGAAATTCCCAAGAATTGAAGTATGTGTATAACTTGTACACACAACCTTCTCTGAAGGGTTACCTGAGAATTGACTGATGCAGGTGTACAAAGCCCAACTCCTTTGCCTGGAGGCAGGGCAAATTCTGTGGTGCAATTGGCACTCCAGAGCTCCCCATGGCGTTGGGCTGAGACCAGACCCTTGTTCTGCTTCTCCTCCTCTCCTTTGCCATAATAATCAGAGTTCTTCAGAGAAACAAAACTGAGAGAGAGAGAGAGAGAGAGAGACATTTTAAGGAATTAGCTTGTGATTGTTCGGGCTGGTACTCTGAAATCCACAGGGCAAGTCAGCAGGATGGAGATTCAGGTAAGAGTTGAGGTTGCAGTCTTGTGTCTAAGGATCAGAATTTCTATGTTTCAGTCTGGAGGCAGAATTCCTTCTTCTTCAAGAAAACTCAGTCTTTGCTCTTGAGGCCTTCCACTGATCAGATGAGGCCCACCCACACACTATATAGGATCATCTGCTTTACCTAAAGTCAACTGTCATAAGTGTTAATCACATCTCAACATATACCTTTATAGAAACATCTAGACTAGTGTTGGACCAAACAACTGGTCACCATAGTCTAGCCAAGGGGACACATAAAATTAAGCATCACATCCCCTCACCTTAAGAGGTATTCCTGAGAGCACACCCTTAATACATCACTTTTATATTAATCTTCATCTCAAACTCAGCTTCTAAGGGACCTGCACTAAGACCCACTGATACTTTGTGTCCTGCTGCACTCCCTTGTTTGTCTTCCGCTTGCTTTTGTATTGTCTACCCTCCCCCTCCAAAAGTAAGTTCCTGGAGAGTGGGGTGTTTTCTGTCTTGCTTACTGCTATAACCCCAGTCCCTAGAACAAGACCTAGCACAGAGCACCTTGGCAGGTGTTTTGCCTGGTTGCTCTCAGCCTCCATTTCTACTCTGCTTTGTTCTGCTGTGTATTCCAGGGAGGCTTGGACCCTGTAACTGCATTTCTCGCCACGAGGCTTTCAGATAGGCTCCAACAATAGGGCAATGGTGGGAGATTAGCAGAAAGGAGGAGACCGGGGAGGCTCTTTTCCAGCTTTGGACTTGGGTTAGTGTCTCCCCAGCAGGCACAGAGGGCAACAGGGTGTTCTTGGCACTTCAAGCTCCTGCCTGTGAAGCTTCTTCCTCAGAGCCCGAGTAGCTCTCCAACATGGTCCTTGCACCGGCCTGCAGTGTAGCCCCAACATGGTCTCGGTTCTGGCCACCTTCGGGAAACCTCTATGGCTCAGAGCACCAGCTCAGCCTCCCCTCCTCCCAGGTTCTGGACTCTGGTAACACCACCTCTACCCTGCTGTTCTCCCATTCTTAGGGACAACAGCTTCTTCCTGCGGCACCAAGATCTGGGTTAACTCAAAGTCCCTCTTTTTTTTTTTTTTTTTGCTTCCTCAGCCCTTCCAGCACTATATAGTCACTTTCCTATATTAAATTCCCTCTGTTTAAAATATCCAGAGAGGTGTATGTCTCATGACTGGATCCTCTCAACTCTGACTGGTAATTTGGTCCTCAATAAATACTTGTTGGATGAATAAATTGTATTGCCACGCTAATGCTCTTAGAGCTCATAATTCTAAAGAAAGAAACATCTTTTCCAGCATCCAAAGATCAAATCACATGGAAGGACTCTGGTTGGCCCTGGTTGGGGCCTCCGTGCCTTGGACCAATCTCTCTGGACAAAGGACTGGAGCACCCTGATTGGTCAGGCCTGGCTCACAGACTCAGCCCTATAGCTCACAGCAGGTAGGGTATTGACATGGATGTCCCATCTGCACCACTTGGAGTGAGGGTGAAGGGCTTCACCAATGAAAGAGGGAGCTGGGCAGAAAAGAACCCCAACACTTCCCCACCATGATAACTTTACAATCTTCAGGGGGAAATAGACAGATTGACAAACGATTATCATACGATGAGGTGAAGCACCAGTGTTCTAGGAGTACAAGGGAGCGTTTACTCTACAAAACACGTTCACATACGCTATATAATTTGTTTCTGATGATGCCAGCCGCTGCGAAGTAAGCGTTTTCATTTTCATGAACGAGTGAATCTTCGGAAACTTCTCTGGCCTCTTGTGACGGGTCTGTTCTTTCCTTTTTGATTCAAAGCCTCATCTGTTCAGCTCCCTTGGCCCAGGTCACATCAGCCTTTGTTTTCTTTCTACTTCTGAATATCTCCGTTCCATTCCTTTTTTTTTTTTTTCATGCCATAAGTTTATTTACAAACATATTGAGTATGTTGAAAACAAGAGTTTGATCCATTTTTCAAAGAGACTGCACCTCTTAAAATGTTCCTTTTCACATCTGTTTGATGGATTAATTAAAACATCCTTATTTCTTAAGCAGCTGATGTCTTACTATAAAAAAAGGTGCAGCAAATCCAGATCCAAAGTACAAAGTCATCATAAGTAGTAATCGCCACTTGTTTTCCACTGAAAATGGCAAATTCTTCCCTGGACCTTCCTCATAGTGGCTCCTACGGACCACAGAGGTTGTGAACCTCCGGACGCTCTGTCCCAACATGGCGCTGTTGGAAGTTCTGCGAAAGGGGCAGAGCCCTAAGACCGTAGAAATGGCAGCACCACCAAGTCCTCCCCTTCTCACGACCTTGTTCCTCGGCTCCATTCCTTTTTGATGTAAAATCCTCTTAAAGGAGGAGTGATTACAAGCAAATTTTCCCTGGTCCCATCACTATCATGGCATGTACAAAGCCCCCACTATGAGGCAGATACCGTACCAGATGTTTTGCACACATTCTCTCCTTTTCTTTACAACCTTACAAAATAGCACTAGTGTCCCAGAAAGATTGTGTGACTTGGCGCAGGTATGTAGCTACTTTGTAATAGGATATAAATCCACCTCAGTCTGGCTCCCCCAACAGCAGCATTTCCCCTACGTTGTCTTTACACCAGTGGAGGAATGGTTGAAAGAGCTGGGGATGTGTAACCAGCAGGACAACACACACAGGGGTGTCATTAATCATCCGAATGTCTAATGGGCTATGAGGTAGCAGAGAGAATTCATTGGAATTTTTGTGGCCCCAAGAGCCAGAAACGGCGCCAACTATGTAAGTTAGAGTGAGATAAAGGTCTGCTCAATATAACCTAAATGGCAGAAGGTAACGTGGGTCTCCAAGGAGATAGCGATGGGGCAGGTTTTGAGAGATGTGGAAGAATGGGAAAATCCTGACTCAGGGAGCAGATCGGGTGGAGGGTTTTTAAAAGTCCTGCGACCAGGAAACCACTCCTTGCTTCCTGCTCACCCCATTTCCTGAAGTTACAATTCTGGCAAGGCTCCCCTAAGAATCTGGGTTAACTCCAGATGGTAAACTGATGAAAAAAAAAAAACAAGTAACTCAAAATGACACACTGGTTGTTTAAGAAAACAAACCAACCACAAAACCATGTGTTGATAATATAGACAAACCATAGAGATGTTTTGCAAATTTTCACACAACTTGAAGCATCTTAGTCTGCCTGAGACTTCTCCAGACTCTTTAGTTTCATTTTATCATTTGAAACGTATTTCATGCTTATCCAGTTAAGACTAGACTGCTTGTTTGCAAAAATTTTACTGATTTTAACACTCTGCCTCAGACTCTACATGAATTGCCTGAGAAAAGGGCCCAATGGGGCTGAAGACAGTGGGGAGGGGATGGATATGAGTGGAGGTGTCTAGTCTGTGCCTTGTCTGAGAGGCATCACAGCACGCTTCCTTCTGTGTCCCTCTGCCCCCGGGGCCATGACCTGTCTCTGCACCAAAGTAATGATGTGGTACTGTTTCGCCCTTCCCGAGGCAGGAGTCTGGCTTGTCCTTCACCTCAAGGAGAATCACCTGTAAGCGTCCACACTCCCATGTTTGGGACTGGAATCAAACTAACTTGGTCTTGGAGCTCAGGACTCCCTTCTTTCTTGTCTGTGGCATATGACAAGCTCTGCAGATATTTCCACAGAACATACTTCTAAGTGCTGCTCAGGTGTGCTGTGGCCAAAGTTCCATTTGCAGGTGAGGAAACCTATAGAGGTTCCATGTCTCACCAGAGGCTACGCAACCAATAACTGGTCACTTTAAAGCTGGCCCTCCTGACTGCTGGCCTGGT
The DNA here is from genome assembly GCF_003265705.2 of Callorhinus ursinus. Taxonomy (NCBI): domain Eukaryota; kingdom Metazoa; phylum Chordata; class Mammalia; order Carnivora; family Otariidae; genus Callorhinus; species Callorhinus ursinus. Next base: position 28,572,685 of record NW_027397083.1, on the reverse strand, counting down.
TCCTTGCCCTGCCCCACACAGCTCCTTCACAGGCTGCTCTGGGGCATGGTTGATGGAGGAGGAACCTGGGCTAAGCAAAGGCTGGGCTCTTGCTTCAGGATCGCTGTGGGTCTGCGACCCAGCTCTGTTCACAGCTGGAGGCCTGGCCTCTGGTGCCCTTTATTCAAGTCACCCATCTTGACTCTCCTTTCTGATCCATCCCCTCTCCCCACCTTGGGTATATTCCAGCCTTGAGAGCTCTTTCTGGTCAGTGACGAGCAGGTAGCAGGTGCCGGGCCTGTAAAATCTTGTAGAGTCTGGGCTGGAGTCAATGTCACATATAAGCAGAAGTTGTGGGAAAGCAGCAGTTTTGAGTACAGAGTACGCAGAGGGCCCCACTCTACGGTGAGAGCAGGACAGATGTCCAGAGGCACAGAGACAAGAGAGAGAAGCTAGTGACCATGGCGACCTTGGTTCTTGAGGGCACCTCATTGTTCCACTCCAGTTCCACAAGGGACTTTACCACAGGCAATAGGGAGCCAAAGAGGGTTCAAGGGGATGGCAGAATTTCATGTAATCATTTTATTCCGTGTTCTGCCTCTCCTGCCATCTCACCTACTGCCCTTGCTGATAAACCATACCTCCAGAAGTCAGATTCATCGGGAACTCAGTGGCTTTGGGAATGACTTCAGTGCCTTCAGCTTGGGAAATTCAGATTTTTGTCTGGATTCACCATCTCTCCAAAGCACAGGGTGGAATTCTTTCATTTAGAAACTGAGATGACACTTAACCAATTAGGCCTTCCCTTGTCCCTTCTATATTCTTGAACAACTTGCACCACAAGCCAGCTTGGCCGGTTACCATGGACACCACTGTCACTAGAATTGCGCCCGCGGGGCAGCAGCTAATAGCAACTTTAACCAGTTTCTTGTCTTCTAGGGAAGGCAGAGCTGGTGGGAATGCAGCTCTTCTCATCACCGTAAATAGTTTAGTGTGTAGGGGAGGGTGGTGATGGAAAGAGAAGAATAATTACTCCTTCAAAATGTCACAAACTAATGTTCTTGTTGAAACAAGGAATAAATTTTGACCAGTGGAACTGCGGTCATTCTATTTGCTATGAAGTCACGAATATTTCAGAGTTGGATCATAATCAGTGTTAAGGCTGAGTTTTCCCTAAGATCTCAGCTTTTCTCAGGTGTCTGAGTATCTAGTAGTGATCAACATTTACAGAGCACTTATTGTAGGTACACTGCACACATTCTTTCATTTAATTCAGACAACTACACGGTGAAGTAGGTTCTCTTACCATTCCCATTTTATAGATGAGAGCATGTAGGCTCAAAGTGGTAAAGTCTCTTGCTAAGAGCACACAAAAAGGGAGCCTCCAAAACTCATGTCCCACCTGATTCCTCCAGGTAGGTGGGAAGTTTGAAAATACTTTTGAAAAAATACCTGTATGAAGTTTTGAAAATTCCTGAACCTGTAGATCGTTCCTAGGCCCTGAACTTATTTCTCCTCAGTGACTGTACTGCCAAGGTCACAGCTTTGTCACACGGGAGATAGCCTAGCCCCTGTCACCCAAAGCTCTGGGCCTGGGCTCTTCCACAGTCTCTAGCCTGACACCCTGGGGGCAATTGCCAAAGCTTCCCAAATCACAGTCTATAAAGTGGAGTGTTAATCCCCACTCTGCTCACTTCACAGGGATGTTATGAATCTCAATCTATGTAAAAGCAAAAGTGTTTTGCAAACTGTATAAAGCCATAGGTGGGAATCTTCAACTCAAATCAACATTTTCTGAACACTTAGCTTGGGTTGGGAAATGTGCTAGGTGTCAGGGATATAAATACAAATGAATTAATGTAGGATTGTTTTCCAACAACAGTATTGAGCTGAGTTCCCATGGGCCAGGTACCATGCTATGCATTGGGAACGTGGCTATGTCTGAATCAGGGCCAGGTTCTATGCTCACAGAACTGCTCGTGGTGTGCAGAGAAGATAGGTGTTCAAAACATGAATTCAATAATGTTCCATGGGTGCTGTTAGGAGAACTATAGGTGCTATGGGAGCATTTAACAGGGAGTCCTAACCTGATGTAGGAGTCCAGCCTCCCTGAGGAAGTGATATTTAAGTGTCCTCTAGGAGCACAGAGACTAAGGGGGGAGTGGGTATATAAACCAATAAACACGGAGCTGTGATAGATGGATAGAGAAGGAGAGAGGCGAGTCTTGCTACACCTGTATTAAAGTCAAGGCGGATTTATTACCCAATCCTGAGTGTTGCTGTCACAGTTTGGAAACATCCAGAAAAATTTCCATAGGAATACATATTTAAATATGTGACTGTAAGTAGGTGACTAAGACTCAAAATAGCAACCAACAAAAAAATTGTGGGAATATTTCCTGCTTTACCTTCTCCTCTCTCTCTCTCACACAGACACACATCTGGTTAATCCGGCAAGTAAAATGTAAGATGTTCACCATGGTCTCCTAACCCAGACCATACTGATTTCGAGTATCTCATTATCAGATCTTGACGATTTATATAGATTTATATATAAAATAAAGAGAAAACTCACTTTCACTTTTTCACTGTGAAGCTTTTCATGCATTGAAGACAAGAGACCACGCAAGACTTCTAAGTAATCCCTGCCCCATTCTGCAACTTCCAGCCCTGAGAATCTGTGAGGTTGGTTACAGTTAGAAAGTGAGGCACTTTGAGGGTTGGTGAGATAGCCTTGGAGCAGGGCCAGAAGAGTTGCCTTAATCCTATCTTCTCCATTAACTTGTAGGATGGTCTTGGAGAAGTCACTTCCCTCCCCAAGCCTCAGTTTCCCCATCTATAAATAGAGGAAGTTGAGAAAGTCCTTTTGACCTAGTTTTATGAATTTATGAAAAGGACTCTTAATCTCCCCAGGCTAATGTGGGTCCCTGTGTTATAATCCCTGTGTATAATTCCCTGTTAGCACTTATCCTTGTCTCTACTTTTTCTCTTTAAAAAAAAAAAATCTATTCATCTATCTCCATTAGTGTTTGCCCTCCCCCAAAGACTTGACCTTCGGGAGAGCAGAGACTCTGCTGTTCGCCACTCTACTCAGGTGTTTTAGCCTGTACCTGGCACAAAGTAGGAGCTCAATAAACATTTATTGCCCGAATGTTCCCAGGGAGCACTCATCCCCACCCAGCCCTGCTGACTTGACACCAGTGAGCACTGGGGTTTTCTAACAGGTGTCTGTGAAAAGCTCTGTGCTGACAGATGTGTGGAGCTTTGTGACATTCCAAAGGATCGTGACAGTGTCTTTGAAATAATTACAAACCCAAGCCCCTGTTCCAAAAAACACTCCTGTCCTTTCTAAGGCCACAGAAGAAATGAGACCAGAGTCAAAAGGTCATTCAGAATGAAGTCAGTTGCCACCCATCGTGTGACAGTTGGGATTAGCAAACCCTAATGTGGAATTTTTCTTCAAAGTCAAGAGTTGTCAAACATTGTGAAATCAGCACTTCTTATAGTGATTTATGGAACTGAACCCCTTTGATTTCTTTTTGTAAACCATGACTTCCACTGTATTCATTCATTTGCTCATTTGTTTGGACAGTACTTCTCTTTAGGCTCTACCGTGTACCAGACCTTGAGCAGAGCATGGTGAGGGCCATAAAGATGGATGTGTGCCAGGAGTCCATGGCCAAATAGAGGGAAGAGCATCCACCCAAGAACTGCAAGGCTGATCTAAGACGTCAGTATCTGTGAGCCCATTTGATTAAAGTCTGTCTCTTGCTACTAAACACTAAGTCCCAGGAAACCAGGGACTAATTTTTTTTCTTTGTCTTGCTCAATATTGAATGGTGCTTGGTACCTAGTAGGAACTCAGTATATAGTTGCAGAATGAGGGCAGTAATGTTCTCTAAAAGAGATCCAAAAAGTGCTATGGGGACTGGAGAGGTAGAGCTTAGTCTCAGCAGGAGAAGTTACCTGATCAAAACTGAGAGGGACCATTGAGGTTAGTGCTTCCTGTAGCCAGTCTCAGCCCCATTTTACAAACGAGCAAAGTGTCACAGAGAGAGAAAGTGATTTGCCCAGGGTCACACAGTTGTCCTCCCCCCTATTCACGTGTTGAAGTTTTAACCCCCAGTACCTCAGAATGTGACAGTATTTGCAAGTAAGGTCTTTAAAGAGGCAAGTAAATTAAAATGCAGTCATATGAGTGGGCCTTAATCTATCTGACTAGTGTCCTTATAAGAAGAGGGCATTAGAACAGAGATACATACGGAGGGGAGACCTTGCAAAGACACAGGAAGAAGATGCCTATCTACCAGCCGAGGAGAGAGGCCTCAGAAGAAACAGTCTGCTAGTATAACACCGTGATCTTGGACTTCTGGCTTCTGGAATTGCGAGAAAGTAAACTTCTGTGGTTTAAGCCCCCCAGTGTGTGGTACTTTGGTACAGGAGCCCTAAGGGAACTGCTACCCACAGTACGTGATGGCAGAGTCAGGATGAGAGGCCAGGTCTGCTTTCTTCTCTATGAAGCCTTGCCTAATGTCTCATCCTGGCCCTTCCAAATTAAATGCTCACGGCTCTGGCTCTCCCAGGAAGTTGCTTACTCTTCTATTTGTCCTTCCGTGTATCATAGAAGTTGATGACACACCTATCCATCTGTCTGTCCATCCTCTCAACAAAATTATACTTACCATTGTCCATGTCCCCGTGCTGTGCTGGGCACTGAGAGTTCAGAGATGGATGCCTGGGCACCCACTTTTGCCCTAACCAACCCTGTTTTAGCTCTTGTTACCACATCCTTCTTACTCCTTCAAAGAATTAAGGCTCTAGTTTAGGCCGGGGAAAGGTAGGTGAAAGAGAGATACGTGATAGCTCTCTGCAAAATCCCAAGGGACACTACTCTGTGCAGGAGATATTACCAGAAGACAGTAGTAGTTCCAGAGCACAGAACGGTTCATTGGGGCCCGTTACAGGAGACAACAGGAGGATGTTCCAAGAGAACAAATTTTTTGTCCTTTTTGCTTATGGCCTCAAAGAGGTTGGGCTTCTGGGGCAACTCAGGGCTGCTCTGCCCAACAGGCAGGGTACTATGATAATAATGATAATGATAATGATAACAATAATAATAATAGAGTTTAAAAAATTTTTACAATTATATTGTATTATGGTATTTATTATGGGAAAACCCAGCACTTTGTTGGATTTCTAGACACTTATTTTATGATTAAAACTATTTTTATAGAATAAGGGAGTCATAGTGTTTTCTGTTCTTTCCAGTTTAGCTTTTAAAGGTCTTAATCCGGTTCGGTTTGGCAACAGATACATTAAGGAATAATTACAAAGGTGGTGTTAAGTGCTGGGCTAGAAAACGCCAGTGTTTTCTGGGGTCTGAGGTAGGAGAGCCCCATTGCCCCACTGGAGTTCCCATGGGCAGGAACCTGAACAGTTTAGATGCCAGTTCCTTCAGTCCACAAAAGGGCGTGGAGAATGCAAGTGGGGGGCTCTTGCCCAATCTTTCCCTAGCCTGAGCAGTGAAACGCACATATTTTCTCTTTCGTATGAAGAAAACAGAGGCCCAGATGATGGCAGTGGCTCACTCAAGATCACAAAAGTGGGGAGTGGCAAATGTTTTAATAGTTAACATTTATTGACTCCTTACTATATGTCAAACACTGACTGAGGAGCTTTGCACGTTTTCTCTCATTTAATTCTCCTGACAATCTGTGAAGTACCCTTGTTTTTCCCATTTCACAGATGAGGAAGTAAAATAAGAGACTTTCACAAGGTTAGCTCGCTATCTATTAGCCAAGTCTGCATGTGCTCTCAGTAGGTGGTGGGGTGACTTTGGAATAACAGCCTGATCCTGGACCTGTGTGGGGGGCACGTTGAGGCGTGAAGGGCCGGTGTACGCCAACCCCGGCTAGCACTGCGCGGTCTTGGCCTGGGGCTGGAAGCACACGGCGGGGGCGGGCCAGGGGCGGGGCCTCCGACGCGCTGGTCCCCAGAAGCTTCAGCGGAAAGTCCCGCCCCCAGCCTAGGAGCGCAGGGATTGGCTCTCCCGAGGGCGATTGGCGGCTGCGGCGGAGGCGGGGCCACAAGCAGGAAGTGGGAGTAAAGGCGGCTCGAGGCGAGGTGGCCGGCAGGTTGCTGCGGCCACTTTGCCGTGTCGCCGCCGCCAGTGGCGAGATGGAGGGGCCGGGCCTGGGCTCGCAGGTGAGTGCGGCCGGGTGCTGGCCGTCTTGGGGCGGTGAGAGCGGCGGCGGCCGTGGGGAGAGGGAGGGCGTAGGTGTGAGGCGGCTCCCAAGAGGGGCCTCCGGGGGCGGAGGGGCCTGGGCTGGGAAGGAGGAAGCACGGAGACTCCGAGAATGATGCTGGGAATTCTCTCCGAGACGACCGGAAAGAAAAGGCGAGGACGTACGGGTGAGTGCCCTACGGGCCCTCCATCCTCCACGGTGGCCCAGGGCGCCCCCTGGGGCTGGTACCCTGGTGCCCAGTTAGGGACCGCTGAGGGGCCTGAAAGGGAGTGTGGCCCTTCCTAGGAGAGGTGTCAGGTGACACACCTGAGTTGGACCAGCCTGTCTTGACCTTGGCCTGGAATCCATGCAGTTCTCTTGATTTCTTTTTTTCGGTGGAGTTGCCTGGACACCTTCCTTCGCCCCACCCAGCCCTATTCTGGTTCTTGCTCCCACTTCTTGCCTACTCCAAAGAACTGAGGCTGTTAGTTTAGGCTGGGGAAAAGGTGGGTGGAAAGAGGTACGTGATAGCTCTCTGCAGAACCCCAAAAGACGCTATTCTGTGGAGGAGATACTACCAGAAGCCAGATGTAGTTCCAGAGAAGAGAACGGGCCTGTGGGGGACGTTACAGGAGATAACAGGAGGACGTTCCGAGAGAAAAAGATATTTGTCTTTTTTGCTTATGGCCCTCTTCCAGTTCCTAGAGTGCTGACAGGCATATTGTAGCTGTTCACTTAATATTTGTTGAATAAATGAAGAATATCCAGATTTTGCCAACATGTAGTGAGTGCTTAGCTTATGCCAGCTGCTTTTATATGCATTATTTTATTACAGAATTGAAGCATCCTTGAGATGATATGATCTCCTTACTGGTGGGAAAACTGAAGCTGTCTCCAGTTGGAGTGAGTTAGGTAGATTTTCTGTCCTTAATGGGATCCAAGCAGTTTGAGATGACTGGATGAGTTAGCTTCTAAAAAAAAAGTCTTTCCATTCCTTAGAGTGTTTCTCATGCTTCCCCATTCCTGTCTTTCTTTCAACAGTCTGATATAGGTTTAAGAGAAAGAATAAAATGTGGAGAATTTAAGTTGTTCTTATCATATTAGGTATTCTAGCACTTTGACAGAAAAAAAGATTGCCAGCTGACTGGATTTTACAAAAGGGTGTAGAATCTTCACATGCAAACTATGTCTTGTTCTTTTTCTCAGAGTATCTCAAGGAAAAGTTGATAGGAGTAACTATCATATCTTAATTGCTGCCACTCATTTTCAAAGGCCTTCAAGTACTTAAAGTCCACTCCCTCATGCTGAAGGGAAGATATCCCTGCCCAAATTTCATGACAGATGGAGGAAGAGAATGATTCAGAGGTTGAAATTAATGGGGCAAGGTAGAGTAGTCATTGTTCATAATAATTGTTGTTGTTAATAATAATAATTGTTTTTCAGTAATAAAGATTTCACCTGTATATGGTGCTCTTCAGTTTGCAAAATATTTCCCTATTCTTGATCACTCTGACCCTATGAGTTGGGGAGAGATTGTTATTCTAGTCATTTGTTAAAAGTCAAATAGCTGCTAAGTGGTCGAGCCAAGACTTCATTCTCCTAGGTGTTGGGCACTGTTACAGGTGCTAGAGATAAATCAGTGAATATAACAGATAAAAACATTCCTGCTCTGGTTGAATTTGGTTCTTCTGATTCCAATTTCAGTGTTGTTGGGTTTTGCTGGAATTTGCTATGTCATCTGTCCCCTTGTTTCCTCTCTGACCTCATTTCTTTTTACTACTTTCTTGTTTGCTTAATCAGCCCCAGCCACACTGGCCTTAAGACCTTTGTACTTACTCTTCAGCTCTGTCTGGAGTACTCTTTCCTCGAATACCCACAGGGCTTATTCCCCCACCACTTTAAGGCTTTGACGCAAATGTCACCTCAGTGCGGCAACCTCTTCTCATTACCACTACCAGCAACATTTCCTAGTCTCTTTTCTTCTTTTATATTTCTCCTCAACAATTAATACCATTTAACATACTTCTTTGTTTTGTTTGTTGTCTCTTTCCTTCCACTGAATGTAAATTCTATGAGGGCAGTGATTTTTTTTTTTATCAGTTGTGTTGACTGCTGTGTGCCTAGCTTCTAGAACAGTGCCTAGCACTGGTGGGTACTCTGTAAACAATTGTCCAATGAATGAACGTGGAAACGGAACTCTGGCACTTCTGTTAATGTCCTGAGAAATTTTAATGGTTATCTATTGGATCTCTCTTTGTTTTATTTGATAATCTGGCACGATAGTGACCCTCATAAGAGTTTGAATATGATTTTTTAGATCTTGGGTTTCTCTTCAATTAATGCCCACTGTAACTTTAACAGTACTTATTTACTATTTAGAAAAAATAATATGATTCATGATATCTCTGTGTGAAAAATATTGTGTGATCCCTTATCTCTTAAAATTGTTCTGGTTGTCTTTCTTTCTTTCTTTTTTTAAGTGTTCTGGTTTTCTGTTGCTGTGTAAAAACTACCCCAAAACATAGTGGTGTAACACAGCCATTGTCATGTTCATGGACTGTGTGTTAGGAATTTGGACAGGGCATAGCAGGGATGGTTTGTTTCTGCTCCACTATGTCTGGAGCCTTTGCTAGAAAGACTCATAACCTGGGATACCTAATAGTTGGGGTTGGTATCATCTGATCATGTCTTCACTCACTTATCTGGCAGTTGATGTTGACTTTTAGCAGGGACACCTACATGTGGCCCCGGGCCTCTGCGCAGCATAGTAGCTACGTTCCAAGAGTGAGCATCTCAAGAAACAGAAAGAGGAAGCTGCCAGTTTCTCAGTCCTGGGCCTGCAAACTGGTGGAACATCACTTGCGGTATTTTATTAGTGAGGCAGTCACAGAGCTCAGATTTGAGAGGAAGGGACACAGACCCTCTCCTTTTAATGGAGAAGTATCAAAGAATTTAGGGACTCTATTGTAAAAATCACCACAGATGTATCCATATCTCTCTTACATAGTTTTCATAATATCTTGTTCTCCCCTGTGAAGGAGGGTATTCAGCTAGCTACATGTTTCTTTCTTGGTATCCTTTTTACTTTTTTTTGAATCTTGCCTGTTGTGTTCACTGTCATATCCCATGTCTAGAGCAGTGCCTGGCACATAGAGGGCATTCAGTAAATATCTCATGAATGAATGAATGAATGAATTGCAGCAGGAATTGTGTCTTATTCCCTAATTACCTCATACAGATCTTCATCGAGTTACATTGGGGTTACATCCAATAAACCCGTCATAAGTTGAGAATGCATTTAATACACCTAACCTACTGAACATCATAGCTTAGCCTAGCCCACCTTAAACACGTTCAGAACACTTTAAATGAGCCTATAGTTGGGTAAAATCATCTAACACAAAGCTATTTTATAATAAAGTATTTAATATCTCATGTAATTTATTGAACACAGTATTGAAAGTGAAAGAGAATGGTTGTGTTTGGGTACACAATGCTTGGAAGTCTTTGTCAGTGCACATTTCAGTAATGACTGTTGTAACAGCTCCTCTTAGACCCATACAGCATTAACGTGGAAGGAACTTTATAGCTATATTAACCTGCTCCTTCCATTTTAGAAATGTAAAAACTGAAGCCAAAAATAGGGTAGATGATTAGCCGCCATCATTCAGGCAGCATGAAATCTGAGACTTTGGCTTTGTTCTCAAGGGGTTTGCATTTCAACATGGTAAAAATGAAACAACTAGAGAATACTAAAAAAATAAATAAAAAATAAAGGGTTTTTTTTGGTAACTGGAGAGTAATTTCTAAGAAGGATTTTTTAGTATCTTGACATAAACTTTGCTTCAGTCTTGGCGATGGGAACATATGGTTGTTTTCTTAAACATCTTTATGTGACTGTCTCCAAAGCTGACCTCCCAAAAGCAGGTCATTCCTTTTCTCACCTGTAGCTCTTGTAAAATTTTGTGAGGGTGTGATACCTAGAGCAAAGGAGAGAACGTAGAGCTGTGGTCTCTAAGCTGTTTTGATCATGCGTTCCAATCAGTAAAACAGTTTTGAGCTTGTACCCCTAGAGTAAAACCTTACCATAATGTGAATGGGATCCCAAATTTTCATTTTTGTAAAGCATCATGTATTGTGAGATTAATGGATGATAAATGAAGGCTGTGCTATAAGCTGGCCGGGAGCTTGGCTCCAGACGCACAGTCCAAATCACCCAGGTACTGACTGCAGTTTGTCATCACTTGTTGGCAATTGATCACTCTAACTTACACACTGATGGGATGATTTTGTGTCATGTGGTTGGCTGGGACTTAAAAAAGTTCAGCTTGCATCCATTTGAGGTACGTGGGGGCTGGGGATAGGAGCCACTTGCCGAATTTGTGTCATGACAGGGCATGTTATTGTAAGATTTGGCAGTATGTTTCTAAATTATATTCATTGATTGATAGCTTAATATATACTAGTGGTAAGGTTTTGAATTAAAGATAATAAATAGAAACCTCTTTCAAATTAGCCTTTTTGATAATTTTGATTTTTTTTGGAGGGAGGCTGGTTTTTTGTTAGATCCCATTAAATTGTTTTTGTTTTTACTTCAGGTGATACTGAAGATACTATGCATAGACATGTCAGCTTTGCCATTTTCTTGTTTGCTTGGACTTATGCTATTATTATTGTCCTACTTCATGGCTTCTTTGTAGGAATCGGTTTAAGCCACTTGCTTATTTTGGGAGGGGTAACTTAGTTAAAGTTAGATAATTTCACTTGAAAATTAACTTACCCTCATGTATACTGCAGTATGCTGAAGGTCCCCCTGTCAAGCCCTCTGGGTGGTAGAACTTTTACTCTGCCCCCAGGTCACCTTGTAAACAGACTGTAAGGAGTGACTCGCTTGACAAACAAATTGAGAGACGCTGGCAGTGCTAAAATTAGTAAAGCTTAAAGAACCGGATTTGTAAATTTTTGTGATGTTCCCCCCTTTTTTTTAAAGATAAAAGTCATTATAATAGAAGCTTTAATATGTTCTTCCATTACCCAATGGGTCACTGCATATATGGCCTTGAGTGACCTTGCCTGGTTTTGGAGACCACTGACTTCGAAAACAGGCTTTGAGTTTGTATATAATTTTTTAGGTTTTACTCTGATTTGGATTTCGGCAAAAAATGATGATGTGAACAGAAGGTACCTCCTGTTCTTTAGTCTTTACCACCCATTTTTGCCCTTAATCACATGTTGCCTTCCATTATCATTTTACTCTGTTTGTCTCTGTTGGATTCTATTAGACTCAGACTCCTGGAGGATAGACACCCATGACTTTCGTGCTTCTAGCATAACACTTTGTACGCCATAAATACACAATAATTAATTGCTGAAAAAACAAATGCTCCTAATTGTGGATATTCTTTACATTGAAAGATGTAATCTTCAACTTTCTACATGAAAAATGAAACTGATGTCCTTAATGCTTTAAGGCATTATGAGAAGCAACAAATTGGTATCTGTGGAATGCGTCAATTTTCTGTGATGAAAAATCTGTTTAAAAACAAAGGGTTAATCTTCTTAACATAACAAATGGGAAAAGATATACCATCCAACTAGGAAAACAGTAGACTATGAAAAAGGAGTCCACGAAAGAAAAATATGAGAGCCAGTAAACGTAACAAACACACTCAGATTCATTAGCAACTAGGGGCATGCAGATGAAAAAGAAGATGCCATTTTTTAGCCATTGGACTGGCAAGACTGTAACATGACTGAGAATGTTCAGTTATGGAAAGGTTTGTAGGGAAAAAAGAACATTTACATCCTTGCTGTTTGGTGTGTGAAATGGGGAAAGTAGTTGCTCAGTATCTCTTTACGTTTAAATGCATATATTTCCTGACCTAGCAGTCCTCCTTTGGGGAATCAATGCTGTAGAATGGACAGGGATTCATTGTAGCATTCTTTATAGAAGTGAAGGCTGAAATCAGCCTGCATCTCTGGAGCAGCACCAGGTATAGGGGCGCTGACCCCCCCCCCCAGTTAAAAAATCCCGTGTGTAGCTTCTCCCTAAAAACTCAACTAATACCTGCTTTTGACCAGAAGCCTTACTGATAACATCAAGAGTTGATTAACACATATTTTATATGTTATATGTATTATATTCTGTATTCTTACAATAAAGTAAGCTAGAGAAAAGAAAATGTTAAGGAAATCATAAGGAAAATACATTTCAGTACTACACTGTATTTATCAACAAACATCTGTGTGTATGTGGGCCCATGTAATTCAAACCCATGTTGTTCAAGGGTCAACTATATATACAATGGGGTGTAGGATACACCAAACTCCTAATAATAGTATCTCTATTGCTCCAAGATTGGAAGGAAAATAGTCTGGATTTGCTTACCCTTTGTTCACTTTTATATTGCTAGATCTTTAAAATGGATGTGAATCATAATTAAAAAAATTAATGTTGATGTAAAAAGTAGATTGATCACTCTGTCAATTTTAACTCCCATCTCCTATGTACTGACACTCTAACTGATTTAAGTTCAGGACTACCCAGACCTTTATTAAAAAATAGGTTGTCTTTGATCCTCAAGGTAGAAATTTAAGAATTAAAAAAAAAGAAGTTGAACTGTCACAAGAGGTGGGGGAAATGACCTTAAATTATAGTAATTCTGAGTATAGTTCAACTCTTCCTCAGCAGCTAGTCTTTTTTCCAGTTGGATATAATTATAATTGCTGTGATATGATGAAAAGAATCCTAAAGTAATGTTCTTATTTATGTTTTAATCTAACTACCTATATGTTTATTTTTAGCTGTGTGTGAGTATGCTTGTGTGTAAAGATTGTCAAGTAGGGGGGAGGTTGAATTCACCAGATAAAGCAGAACTTACCTATTCAAAAGAGCATTTGTGGTTCTGGTTCTGAGTAAGATGGAGTAAGCACCCTCCACCCTGCCTATCCCACTGAAGGCACTGGGCAGAATATAAGTAGCAGCTATTTAAGGATTCTGGAAAGTAAATTGTAACAGGGAGATTGGGGGGAAAGACCAGAATTCAAGAAACCACTGAACCAGGAGCTAATTTACGTTTTTTTGTTTTGTTTTTTTTCCCACTGGGTCCCCTTCCCTGTTCCCCACCATGCCTGAACTTGAAACATGGAGTTGAGCATCAGTGCAGACAGAGCGCTCCAGGAGAAGCCCTCTAGTTCAAGTTCAAGGGACAAGAAGGAGGTCTGGCAACACAGGCTCCTGAAACTCTGTGGGAGGAGAACTTCCTCTTTGAACAGAGGAGTTGTGGCGCCAAGACAGCTGTTCTTAGAAGTGACACCCAAAGCATGATCCATAAAAGAAAAAAATTGCTAAATTGGACTTCATCAAAATTGAAAATTTGGGACTTTTAAGAAATGGGAAGATAAGGTATAGGCTGGGAGAAAATGTTTGCAAATCTAGACACAAGAGGACTTGTGTCTGGAATGTATAATGTTAAGAACTCTCAAAACTTAACAGTAAGAAAACAAACAGCCCAATTAAAAAATGGGTAAAAGACAATTCACCAAAGAAGATATACAGATGGCAAATAAGCACATGAGAAGATACTCAACTTCAGCTATTAAGGATATGCAAATTAAGACCGTCATGAGCTACCGCTACTTATCTATTATACTGACCATACCAGATGCCAGTGAGCATGGAGAGCAGTTGGAACTCTCCTACGTGGCTAGCGGCAATGCAAAGTGGTACAGGCACTCTGGAAAATAGTTGGGTGATTTCTTATAAATTCAACATATACTCACCAGATGGCCAAGCAGTCTCACTCTTAGAGAAGCAAAAACATATGTTCATACAAAAGCTTTGTACATGAATGTTTATAGCAGCTCTACTTAAAATTGCTAAAAGCTGGAAACAACTTGCCTGGGTTGTTTGAATGGATAAGCTGTGATATATTCATATTATGGAATACTATGCAGCAGGGAAATAACTATGAATAACCCAGAACCACTTGAATGAGTCTCAGAAAGCTTATGTTAAGTGAAAGAAACCAGTCTCAGAAGATTATATGCTGTATAATTCCATTATATGACACTCTGGGAAAGAGGAAACTAGTGATGAAGCACATATCGGTGATTGCCAGGAGCTGAGGTATGGGGGGTGTGTGACCACAAAGCAGTATCCCAGCAGAGTTTCTTGAGGTGTTGGAACTGTCCTGTATCTTGATTTTGGTGGTGGTTATACAATTCTACATGCAATGTGTTAAAATTCATAGAACTACATACCAAAAAGTCAATTTTATTGTAAGTTAACTTAAAAGAAGAAAAAAGCATTTGCCCCTTCAGTAAACCCATTGAGGGGCTGTAGACTTATTTCAGTAAAACTATCATTTCTTAAACCTTTTTTGGAACTCCTGGGGAATTGACTTAGGCACATTATTTTAAATATCTTCAACTTTTCTATTCCTAATGTGTATCCTTTGAGGATGTTTTGTTTTTGTTTTGTCTGTAAACAGTGAAAAGCTGTTCAGAGAGACAGGTCTGATGAATAAGGTGGGTGAAGGCTGGGTAACAACTTAATGGTAAAGAACAAGAGGGAATGATTAATTAGCCAATTTCGATTTCTAGGAATGGTTTGCTAGATATTTGATGTGAACTTCCCCCCTTAAACTAAAAATGCTGGGTATGGTATTTTATTTTATTATTATTTTTTAAGGATTTTATTTATTTGAGAGAGAGAGTGCGCGTGCGTGCGTGCATGTGCACGAGTGGAGGGAGGAGCAGAGGGAGAGGGAGATCTGAGAGAATTCCAAGCCGACTCCCTGCTGAGTGCAGAGCCCAGCCTTATGCAGGGCTCCATCTCAAGACCCTGAGATCCTGACCTGAGTGGAAATCAAGAGTGGGATGCTTAACAGACTGAGACACCCAGGTGCCCCAGTATTTTATATTTTATATTTTTGATGCTATTGTAAATTTTATCAAAGATTCCTTAGGTCTCCTATATGTGATCATGTTGTCTACAAATAAAGATGGACTTGCTTCTTTTCTAATCCATATGCATTTTGCTTCTGTTCCTTACTCTATTCTGTCTAGGACTTCAGTACAATGTTGATTAGAAGCTGGGCGCCTGGCTGCCTTGGTCCTTGGTGCATGGGACTTGATCTCAGGGGTGTGAGTTTGAGCCCCACGTTGGGCAGAGAGAGAGCCTACTTTAAAAAAGTGGTGATAGTGAGCATCCTTGCCTTGTTTTCAGTCTTTAGAGTTAAAGCATGCAGTCTTTTGTCATGAAGTGTGTGGTAGCTGTAGATTTCTTACAGTGTACCTGTTTTATCAGGTTGAAGAAGTTTCCTTCTTTCCCTGGTGTGCCGAGAATCTTTATCCAGGAGTTTTTATTGTGCATGGGTGTTGCATTTTGTCAATTGCTTTATTCTCCTGAAATGTGTATATGCTTTTTTCCCCTTTATTCTGTTAATATGGGGAGTCACTTGATTTGTTTTAAAGTGATTAAGCTTGGTCGTAATATATATTATTCTTTTTACATATTACTTGGTACACTTTGCTAATATTTTGTTTAAGGATATTTGTATCTATA
This sequence comes from Callorhinus ursinus, assembly GCF_003265705.2. Taxonomy (NCBI): domain Eukaryota; kingdom Metazoa; phylum Chordata; class Mammalia; order Carnivora; family Otariidae; genus Callorhinus; species Callorhinus ursinus. The sequence goes on along the minus strand of NW_027397083.1, from coordinate 28,556,914 downwards.
TGAAGGATATTGAATCTGTAGTTACTTTTTTGTTTTGTTTTTTTACTTGTAATGTCTGTTGATTTTAGTATCAGGATAATGCTGCTTCCTAAAATGAGCTGAGAAGCATTTCCTATAATTTCTGAAGGAGTTGGTATCCTTTCTTCTTTAAGTATTTTGATAGAGTTCAGCAGTTAAAGGTTATATGGGGTTGGGGTTATTTTGTTTTGTTTTTTTTAATGGAAAGTTTTAAAATTATTCAATTTCTTTAATAGCGAGAGTGCTACTCATGTCTTTTTAAGCCCGTTTTGATAACTTGTGACTTTTGAGGTATTTGTGCATTCATTCCATCTAGGTTGAATTTATTGACATAAAAGATATTCACAGTATTGCCTTATTACCCTTTTAATTTTCATAGGCTCTTGTAGTGTTAGCCCCTTTTTAAGCTTGCTATTTGTCAATGACATCTTCTTTCTTGATCAGTTTGACTAGAGGTTTATCAATTTTATTGATTTATTCTTTACAAAGAGCAAGTTTTTGTTTTCAGTGATTTTCTACATTGTTTTTCTGATATTTCATGAATTTCTTCTGTCTTTGTTTACTGCTTTCTTCATTCTATGTTGGTTTTTTAAAAAGATTTTATTTATTTGAGAGAGAGGGCATGAGAGGGGGGAGGGTCAGAGGGAGAAGCTGACTCCTGCTGAGCAGGGAGCCCGATGCGGGACTCATCCAGAATCACAACCTGAGTGGAAGGCAATTGCTTAACCAACTGAGCCACCCAGGCGCCCCCGTCTACGTTGATTTTAATTTTCTTTCTCTAGATTATTATCTTTTTTTTTTTTGAAGACTTTGTCAGAGAGAGAGTGAACACACACACAAATGGTGGGTGGGGGGCATAGAGGGGGAGGGAGAGAGGGAGAGCATCTCCAGCAGACTCTGCACTGAGCATGGAGCCTGGCGTGGGGCTCGATATCATGACCCCGAGATCATGACCTGAGCCAGTTTGACACTTAACTAACTGAGCCACCCAGGTGCCCCTCTTTCTCTAGATTCTTTTCTTTTTTTTTATTAAGATTTTATTTATTTATTTGACAGAGAGTTAGCGAGAGCAGGAACATAAGCAGGGGGAGTGGGAGAGGGAGAGGCAGGCTTCCCGCTGAGCAGGAAGCCCGATGCAGGAGATGCAGGACTCAATCCCAGGACCCTGGGGCCATGACCTGAACCGAAGGCAGACGCTGAACGACTGAGCCACCCAGGAGCCCCATGTATGCTTTTATATTTAAAGCAAGTTTCTTGTAAACAACCTATAGTTGTAGTATTTTTGTTTTGTTTTTTAAAATCCACTCTGACAGTCTGTGTATTTTTTTTTTTTAGATCATTTGCACTTAACATGATTATCAATATAGTGATTAGGTGAAAATATATCATCTTGTATGTTTTTCTTTTTCTTTTTCTTCTCTGTTCTTTGTTCCTTTTTTCCTTGCCTTTTTATTTTCTTTTTTTTTTTTTAAGATTTATTTATTTATTTATTTGACAGAGAGACAGCGAAGAGGGAACACAAGCGGGGGGAGTGGGAGAGGGAGAAGCAGGCTTCCCGCCGAGCAGGGATCCCGATGCGGGCCTCGGTCTCAGGACCCTGGGATCATGACCTGAGCTGAAGTCAGATGCTTAACTGACTGAGCCACCCAGGGGCCCCATATTTTTGTTTTTGTTTCTTTTAAGATTTTATTTATTTATTTTAGAGAGAGCACAAACAGGGGTGGGGAGGAGAGGGAGAAGCAGACTCCCTGCTGAGCGGGGAGCCTGATGTGGGGCTCGATCCCAGGACCCTGGGATCATGACCTGAGCCGAAGTCAGGTGCTTAACTGACTGAGCCACCCAGACACCCCTTTTCTTGCCTTTTTAAAAAATATTAATTGGGTGTCTTTAGCATTTTATTTTGTCTCTGCTCTTGGCTTATTACTTATGCCTTTTTACGGGTTGCCCTTGGGTTAACATTATACACTTTATCACTGCCTACCTGCAACTACTATTATAGTGTCTTATAACTATTATAGCATCTTTTACAAGTACACTTAAAAGTATACTTCCATTTCTCTCCTTTCATCAAGAAATTAAAAAATGAGAAAAAGTCTGTTATGTTTACCCACATAGTTATACATATTTAAAGGTACTCTGTTCTGTTGTATTGTTTTAGATTGCCATCTGGTATTATTTTCATTTAAGCCTGAAGAACTTCTTTTATCATTTCTTTTAGTATAAGTTTGCTGGCAATTTTCTCATCTTTTATTTGTCTGAAAAAGTGTGTGTTTCACCCCCAGTTTTGAAGAATAGTTTTGCTGGTGTTTCAGGTTTGCAGTGCTCTCAGCTCTTTAAAGCTGTGTTTTGTGTCCTGGCTGGCCCTTACTGATAAGAAGTCTGAATTCATTCTTATCTTTGTTCTTTTGGACATAATGTGTCTTTTTCCTTAGGCTGCTCTTAAAATTATCTCTTTGGCTTTGGCTTTTAGTGATTTGATTATAATATGCCTTTGTGTACAGTTTTGAGGTTTATCCTGCTTGGGTTTGTTGAGTTTCTAGGAGCTGTGGGTTTATAATTTTCACCAAATTTGGAAGATTTTGGCTATTGTTTGGTCCAAATATATATATATTTGATATATAATATATATATTAGAGAGGAAGCTTGCACGTGTGAGTCGGGGGTGGGAGGGGCAAAGGGGGAGGGAAAGAGAATAGGAGAATCTTAAGTAGGGGCGCCTGGGTGCCTCAGTCGTTAAGCGTCTGCCTTCTGCTCAGGTCATGATCCCAGGGTCCTGGGATCAAGCCCCGCATCCGGCTCCCTGCTCCCCGGAAGCCTGCCTCTCCCTCTCCCACTCCCCCTGCTTGTGTTCCCTCTCTCGCTGTGTCTCTCCCTATCAAATAAATAAATAAAATCTTAAAAAAAAAAATCTTAAGTAGGCTCCATGCTCAGCAAGGAGCCCAACGTGGGGCTTGATCTCACGACCCTGAGATCATGACCTGAGCCCAGATCAAGAGTTGGATGCTTAACTGACTGAGACACCCAGGTGCCCCAGTCAAATATTTAAAAGCATTTCCTCCTCCTTTCCTGAGACTCCAGTTATACATATTCAAGAACTCGATTTATTGGGAGGTTAGGGGATATCCTTAGGGTGTGTCTGCCACAACTTCCCAAAGCAGAGGCCTGGTGACCTTCCCACTGTGTCAGTATCCATTACCCCCCCCACCTGCTACAGGTCGTAAGGTCCATTTGTGCCTTTGCAGGTGACCTTTGTTTTATGACAAAATAATTTTCTCATAATAAGCATCTCATCTTAGTGAATAGAATTAAGATGAAAATCTTCCCTAGGATATACCTGTAAGACTGAAAGAAATTCTAATTTAATGACATAGATACAGTTGACAGTAGTAAATGCTTCCTTATGTAATTGAATGTGACATTAATTCTCCTACTATACTTTGTCAAATTACTCTTATTCTTCAGTGCAGGAATCACGGCCATGGCCCCCACCCTCCAGGGTTTGGTCGACATGGAATCTGTGCATCTGAAAGCAAAGAACTTGCCAAAGCGAGAGAGGCTCTTCCTCTTATAGAGGACTCTAGTAACTGTGACATTGTAAAAGCTACTCAGTAAGTCTCCCCAATGTTTCATTTTATCCTGTGTTCTGTTGAATTATAATGACATTTGTGCATTTCATGGCATCCCAGTGTATACCTTCCTCACTTCATACTTAAGCCCTAGCATGTTTGTCCTGCCAACATCAGAGCACTTAATGCAGTGCACCCTTTTAGCTGTTGATTACCAGTCTCTCCCATTAAATCATGAGCAGCTTCTTAGCAAAAGCATGTCGTTTTTTTCCTTGTCATCCCAGGGCTTTTGCATAGTTCTTGTCATGTATCAGGTGCTGAATAAATCTTTGTTGAGTGAATGAATGAGATTATAAATGATACTAAAACTATGAGTTTGAAACACAAATCTGAGTTTTTAAAAACGTACTACAACCTAAATAGGTCAACAGAATGGAAAAATATCAGCTCACACATTTATGGATATTTTAAACAATTATTTATCGAGTAATTTCTGTGTACCTATTGCACTGGGTGCACTGGAAGAAAGTCGGTAAAGTAAAATAGGTTTTCTGACCTCTTGAAGCAAATAGCGGGTTATTTGCTTGCACTGAAAATGAAAGTATGTTTTGAAAGTTTCCCCTTAAGATCTCCATAGGTGGGTATGTGCATTAAATCATTTCTAACATTTTCACCCTCACGGATCTCACTGTTCATTAACATCCACCCCACCTCTTGCCATTGAATGTATTTTGAAATATTTTGTCTCTCAGACTACGTTAAATTGACTACTACATTTTCTTAGTAATCAAATACAAATCTGCCCATCAGAGCTAATCAACTTATAAGGAACTAATGTTATCACACCTAACTTGATATAATTTCTGTCAAAAGCAAAGCTGTTTGGTGATTAGCCTGTTAAGCCTTAACAGAGACTAATGTGTTATTTATGTTAAAAGATAATCGACGATTATTTGAGTATTCTAATTACTAATTTATATGAACTCTAGAGGCCCTTGGAGCTGCTACTTTAGGTGAATATTATTTGATATTATTTATATTCTTATTTTTATATGAAGGTAAGAGTGTTCTTAAGGTAAATCTTTGCTTTAATTAGCATAGAAGCGTTTAAATGTTTATCTGCTGCCGGTAAAGCTCTGTTATGATAAATGTAAGAAATTAGGCTACAGTCACAGGGACTCTCAGTAAAAACTCCCATTTTACATCTTCCCTAAAATTTCCTTCAGGTCTTGGGCCTTCTTAAATGGTTGTGGGGGTATCATTAGGTGGTGTTTGGAAAAGGCAAAAGAGAGGTAGGATGCGTGTGTTCTCTAAATTACCAACATCTCATTAGTGTGTGCTCTTACATTTCTCACATAAAGGGAGTATTTCTTTTTCAGTAAAATGTTAAAGTTGACATTTAAAACCTGGAGAATATGAATACATGTATCATTATCAACAGTTCACTCTCTTATTACTATTTTCACTTAGCATTGTTAAACAGGTATCTCTGTCTTAAAGAGTGCCATAAAGACAGACTGATAAGCACACACATTTTGGTAAGGCAGAAATTACTTAATCTAAAATGTGATTTTGACCCTTGAGGGCCTATTGAAACATTCGGGGCCCTCTAAATGAAAATAAGTCTCAAAGAAAGTGCTAAATGGTCTGTTGGGGACTTAATAGTTACTGTTAGAAAGAAAGCAAGCTAATCAGTGATTTAAAAAATTACTATCACATTAAAGAGAGACATTTCTCATTCTGATAGTCCATTAAATAACCCTCTTCAATATTCCTCCAGTCCATCCCTCCTTTTCCATCTCTTAGTTTAGGTTCTCATTGCCTCTCACCTGTATGTCTATACAAGAGTCACCCTCTTCTAATTAACTCCCATTCCACCACTCATGCGATCTTTCTTAAAACTCGGCGTGTGTGCTTTCCTCTTTAAAACCTTCAGTGGTTTCCCTTTGAGCTAAGAAGTCTAAACTCATAGCATGGCCTAGAAGGCCCACGCAGGCTTTGCCTTCCTCTTCTAGCCTCGTCTCTTGCACATTCCCTTCCTTTATGCTTAATGCTTCTGCCGTGCTAACTTGCTTATATTTCTCTGAACACCGTGCAGTTTCACATCTCTGATTTTTGTCCAGGCTATTTTCGCGGCCTCAGATACCCTTCCTTCAGCCTATGAGACAGCTCACATGTATCGTGCTTCATCTCCTTCAGGAAGGGCTAATCTTTCCTTTCTTTGCTGTGACTATACCATGTCTACATTGTATTGTTGAATTGATCCCGTTCCTACTTTGCTTTTAGTCTCTCTCCCTTATTAAGGGATAGGATTGTAGTCAGGGATCAGCACTATGCATTTCTGGCATATAGTAGAGGGTAAAATGAAATTTATTGAAGGGAGGGGAAATGTGAATGTTGAAGTTTAGTTAAGAAGATCAAGTTCAACTCCAAGTGGGTTGGTCTGATCAGTTAGAAAATAGGGTTTACTTTCGTTGTTTACAAGGCTTAACAATATGCCCTCTGTGTACATCTTTGTTAATTACTGTATTTCTGTGTCAACTGAAAGATTGGATAAAGATGTGATAAAAGGAAGAAATTTTGGTATTTGAAATTATTTTAATGGTATCAATTATGCTTTTTTTTTTTTCTTATTTGAGATACGGGATTTTTGAACGTTGTAAAGAGTTGGTAGAAGCAGGATATGATGTCAGGCAACCCGACAAAGAAAATGTGTCGCTTCTTCATTGGGCTGCTATTAACAACAGGCTGGATCTTGTAAAGTAAGATGGGATATATGTGTGTTAATTAAGTGTGTGTTTGTTTTTCTAGACCTCTCTTCATTTGTCTTTTTCTTCAAGTGCAAGTATGAATGTTGTCCCATCTGTCATCTTTTATTGTGAATGAATACCTGAAACTTCATGCCATACACATCAGTTCATAGTGTTGAAAAGAACCTTAGTGATCATCTATTTTTCTTAGAATAAATACATGAAAACAGAAATTGTAATAACCCTCTGTAAAAGCACTCAGTCCTACAGAAGCCTGAGATTCACACAATAGCATCAAACAGATCCCTGGTGAAATATTCTCAGCAAAAACCTTGGAGTTTAAGAAAATAAAAATGTACTAACGTTTAAAATATACTCAAATAAACACACTTTATATTCCCTGGCAAACTCCTTTTCTGTGGAAATAAACTAGATTATTTGGATAATATGATATATGAAGCATAACTTTAAAATAATGAGATTAATTCCTATAAACCATAGAAGAAAATAAGTCTCTTTACCTTATAGGTTTACCTGATACACTGTATCACACCTGTGACCCCGAAATAGAAAGCCAAATACTCAAAAGTGTCTAACTTTTCTGAAAGGATTTTGAATGAATTTTTTACTACTTACTTTTAGAATTCAGTCCTGCCTAGTTAATTCTAATTCTAAACTGTTAAAAGTGACATAATTCCACCTTTCGTCTTGCAAGTTAAGTAGAATGTCTGTATGATCCTAAATGTTTTGAATATAAACCGTTTTGAGAGTACTGAGTAATTAGAGTACGTGGAGGGTAGTTATTGTGCGCTTGGTATGTCCGTTATAATGGAATGCTCCTGACAGCAGGAGTAATTATTGATATGCTGAGAATATTTCACCAGGGATCTGTTTGATGCTGTTGTGTGAATCTCAGACTTCTGTAGGTCTGCGTGCTTTTAGGGAGGGTTATTATAATTTCTGTTTTCATGTGTTTCTTACTAAGAAAAATTAATGTTTTCTTTCTCAGCATGAATTTTAAGTTTTAAATCTTATTTTCATTTATGTCTGTTTTTAATAGGTTTTATATTTCAAAAGGTGCTGTAGTAGATCAGTTGGGTGGAGATTTAAATTCGACTCCTCTTCACTGGGCCATCAGGTAAAGATTTCTTTGAACACTGAAATTGCTATTCAGAATCAAAGTGACTTAAGTTCATTTTCTGAATCTTGTAGACCAACACTTTCTTACAGAATTTTCTGTGATAGTGGAAGTGTTCTGTTATGTGGTGTGGCCACTGGCCACATGTGAAGTATGGTTAATGCAACTAAGGAAATGAATTTTTAATTTTATTTAATTTTAACTAATTGAATTTAAATAGCCACATGTGGCTAGTAACTACGTTATTGGAAACTTGTTACAGACCATTTGAAAGGCTTTCTTTCCCTTTTTTCCCCCACCTTCATTAAAAAAAAAAAAAATTACAGTTCTAAAGAGTTTCCAGAGACAGTGTTTTTCAGTGTTTAATTTAGGGTTCCATTATGATGCTAAAACTCAAATATGTGTATTATACTTTCTTATAATTAAAGTAAGTATCTTTTATATCTGATCACATGAATAAAGCGATAGTTCAGAGAACTGTAAACTCAGTTCTTTTTTTTCAAATTTTTATTTAAATTCTAGTTAGTTAACCTACAGTGCAGTATTGGTGTCAGGAGTAGCATTCAGTGATTCATCACTTACATATAACACCCAGTACTCATTATAACAAGTGCTCTCCTTAATACCCATCTCGGTCAGTTCTTTTCTGTGGTATATATTGGCCATTTGAAGCTCAAGGTAACATGCTTGTCTTGATACTTAACAATTTCTTCATCTGTCATTTTAATCCCAGTCTCTGGTTGGTGGGGTTGGCGTGAACCCCAAACTAAAATGAATAATTGTTCATTTAAGAAAAGGAGTGGAGTCTTTTTTCCATAGCCAAGAATTTTGAAGAATTTAGGTTACCTCATCCCTTTTAAGCTAGCAAGGTACAATGCTTTACATGGAAAATGAGCCATATTCAAGTGTAAAAGTATGTAGTTCCTAAGAATAAATAATACTATCATGTATACCTGTAGTCTGTGAATGTTGTACTTCAGTGTATCTGGCTCATGATTATTTCTTGTTTTTAAAATAGCAACATAGCAACAGTGAGGGGCGCCTGGGTGGCTCAGTCGTGAAGTGTCTTGTCTTCAGCTCAGGTCATGATCCCAGGGTTCTGGGATCGAGCCCTTGCAGGGCTCCCTGCTCTGCGGGAGGCTTGCTTCTCCCTCTCCTCCCCCCTCCCCCCGCTTGTGTTTCCTCTCTCTCTTTGTCTCTCTCTGTCAAATAAATAAATAAAATCTTAAAAAAACATTTTTAATAAAATAGCAACAGTGAAGTCTAAGTGGTTTTAAAGTTTTCATTTTGGGCATTAGTCATGTAGAATTGTTACTTCTATGTGGTAGCAACATAAGGTTTATAGTAGATTGGGAGGTTATTAAGTATATTACCAGCACTCAAGAAAGACTTTCCAGATAGCTCTAAGTTTGGAGCATTAGAGTGAAATATGTTTAGAGAATCTCCAGTGTTTTAAAAGTCTGTTAGGAAATCCTCTTTATATTGAACCAAAATTTTTCATGTCTTAGGGATATCAGTTTCTCCCTGAAGTTTTTCTTTTTCTGCATGCTACAGAAAACAGTATAATTTTTATCCTCTGTCTACAGACAAGGACATTTGCCTATGGTCATATTATTACTACAGTATGGAGCAGACCCCACTCTCATTGATGGGGAGGGCTTCAGCAGCATCCACCTGGCAGTATTATTTCAGCACATGCCCATTATAGCCTATCTCATCTCCAAAGGACAGGTACGTTTTGAAACCTATCTCATACTCCAGCTATTGTGAACCTGAAGAGATTGGGAGGATGGTGAGTAATAGTCTGTCCTCGTTTTTAAAGTAGACGTTATAGATATCCAGATACTCAAATATTAACCTCAGTAAAGCTAGCTATTGAATGCTGCTTTTCTGGCTTCATTGGAGCAAAAAGGACAGGTTTTTAGCACAGTAACATATAATAGGTATTTTTGAAACTTGTAAGCCTACAATAGTTTTCCTTATGATCCCAGTAATTTGCAGAGTTTTTCAAAAACATGACTTTAAAAGCCTGTATTTTTCTTCTGGTTGAATGTAGAAATGGTAGTCAGATCACTAAATTAACCCATCATTTGCTTTCATTATTTGAGTCCAAATGGGAGACCAATTTGAATGTGTGCTTCTTATTGTTCTCTAAAGTAATTCCATGAAAAATGACTTGCCTTAAGAGGCATCCATTTATGGCACAAGTTAAATTATAGGGTATTGGCGGTGGGAGTTTCACTGTCGGCTGTACTTGTCTGGGAAGTGCTTTCTGGTAGCAAAGTAGTTTATACATCAGCAGACTCGCCTGTAACAGGCATGGAAACGTGTTTGCACAAATTCTCTTGGAATGATTGTGTTCTTTTTAAATAAGCACTTTCTCTCAGACTTAGCCAGCTGAAGTAGAATAATTATAACCTCTTGGGTCTCATTTTGGGAAGACGTATGAGGAGGAGCCCTGTCTGCCTCTCTTTGGGCTCTTTCCCGAGTTGTATTCCTCCAGGGCCCAAAAGACTCTTCGGTAACTGAAACTCTTTCTTTGACTTGGATGGAACCATTATTGTGTGCCTCAAACCTGGGCCCATTTATTAAAAGGAGCATATCCTCGTGGTGATAGGATTTCCTTTTTTCCCCCCCTATATTCTAAAAAATAGAAAATAATTTTTCACATTTTACTCTTTGAAACAGAAGTCCAAAAATACAGTGAGCTGCCTCAGAAAAGATGGATATTTCACTATCCCTTGTGTGTTTACATAAAGACTGGGTACCATTGTATAAGACACGGTAGTTTGAATTACTGTGTCAGTTAAGGTGTAACCTCAATGATTCCTAAGGTCTCTGCAGTCTCTTATATTTGATGGCCATTATTAGCCTTCTCCCCCTTTCCTTAGCTCTCTTCCATTCACATTATACACTTTAAACCATATATTCAGATTTTGCCTTTAAGAATATTTTGTAGAAATCAATGGATTTTTACCCTATGGATGTGAAGCAGAACATTCTTTTGTTCAAATGATATTTGAACCCTTCTTGTAAACACAATGGTAATGTTGAATGTATTAGAGAGCTACTTCCATTAAGAGAAGAGAGAATTTTGACTGCGTTTACAGTAAGTCTGATGGACTCTTCTTTTTGAACAGAGTGTGAATATGACAGATTTAAATGGGCAGACACCTCTCATGTTATCAGCTAACAAAGTACTTGGGTAAGTACATTTAACTGAATTGCCTCATTTGGATTCTTGGTTCTAATTTCTGTGTATGTAATTTTAAGTATCTTAGAATGTTGAGATGATACTACCTTGTGAAAAAGAAAGATTTTCCACCTTGTGACTGATAGGAACTTTTAATGTAGTTGTGGTTAGACAGGCACCACTGAAATAAATTTTCTTTTTCCTGGTAGCTTTGGGGAAAAGTTTGAAAACTACTAATAAGAAAAAAATTTCCTTACAGAACAAGTAGAGATTCCATAGCATATACTTATTAATGTGACTTATATTTCTGAGTTTGCATTTTTTTTAAAAAAGGGCTACAAGTTTAAATGTTCTCATAATTTGAAATCTAGATGATAAAATCTTTTCAGAAAACAATACATTTTGAGGTTCTCTGCCATTGTTGACCGCTCTGAAAATATTAATTGTAACTGATCTATGAATATAGTCTATTGCTATGTTTATATCAAGTATTTACATACTTAAGTTTTTCTACGTATTGTATAAACACATGTGATTAATGACCACCATATAGTCCCAACTTCTGGTGTTCTTTCTGTCCAAATACTTGCTACAGTTTTACCTTTATGAATTTGTTTCCAGTGTTGTACTTAATTTCTGATTCTGCTTTTACTTAGGACCTCTCTCCTAGGAACCGAGTTAGTTGTGATGCCATTTCCTTTTGTTCGTGGAGTGCTGGGGCTGGGGGTTGAATTTTGTTAAAAAGCATTTCATCTTTTTTGCTGATAACTCTAAAGTCAGATAATAGTGTTTAAAGATGTTGATAGAATAAGTAAGTAGAATATTGCTTTATTAAAAGAATCTCTTCAGCAGTCACGAAGGAAGGGAAGATATTGATGGTAAAGTAAAAATATTGAATTCTGCCTGCAATAATTGGTTAAAGGGAACATGGAAAGTTAGCTTTTGGCTTATCCCCTCAAATATAATGTTGTACATTTAGTTTTTAATTAGGTAAATGACATAGCATTGGCCAAAGCTAAAGTCACAATTTAAGAAAAAATGTTAACCAATAGAACAACAACATGAAAGTAAAAGTTTGAAAAACAAAAGCAGTTATTCCACTGTATTGACATTGAAATTATATTATCTGTGTAGCAGACTGTCACTTGCAGATGTGTTTTTGGGGGGTGCATCTCTCCTATTAGCCCCTGGAATAGAACCCTGCAGAAAGAAGTTTTGTGGTTTTCAGAATACTTAACTGATTGGTCAATTTATACCTTAGCTTAAAAGATTTGTTATTTTGCATTTACCCGTGAAATCATTCATCTCTCTTAATACTCCTGGGTATTTTATTGTTTTGAGACAGGCCAGAACCAACTGGATTTCTTTTAAAGTTTAATCCTTCTCTCAATGTGGTTGATAAAATACACCAAAACACTCCACTCCACTGGGCAGTTGCAGCAGGAAATGTTAATGCAGTCGATAAACTTTTGGAAGCTGGTTCTAGCCTGGATATCCGAAATGTTAAGGTATGACCAGGTATTTATCTCCCTTAGTTTATTAGGTCTTCAGTTAGAAAATTAGTACATCAACATAAACATAAGCTATACATATATTTTCAATTAACCACAAGATAAATAACCATCAACTGTAGCTGGCTACTTTCAGAATGAATACATTTGAGTCTGTGATTCTGCTGATTTCTTATAAAATGTTTAGCACCCATACTCTGTGGAAAATATAATTGAATTTTCTGTCTCTTTTTAAGGGTGACACACCTCTTGATATGGCTCTACAAAACAAAAATCGCCTCATTATTCACATGCTAAAAACAGAAGCCAAAATGAGAGCCAACAAGAAGTTCAGACTTTGGAGGTGGCTGCAGAAATGCGAGGTATGTTCATATGGGTCCTGTTCTGTGGGCCATTAGAACTGTTTTATTCATTTGTGTTTGTTTCTTAAGGCAAATCAGGAAGAAAACCAGGGCGAAACCAGGAAATTGGCTTAGTGCTACATTACATCTGCTCATCGCATCTTTCCCACGCATCCCGTAGCCCAGAGTTGGAAATTTGGCACTTTCATTAGCAGTTTACTATTGGTCCTCAGCTAGATGGCTCTAAAGCTACATGTTATCTTGTGAATGTCATAGCATACTTCCACGTTTATTTAATGAATGAATTGAAAACAGACGGTTTAGATTCTTAAACAAGCAAAGGGAAAAATACCTTGTTGCGAGAAAATTTGTGGAAGATTTTCTTTTTTTTTTTTTTTAAGATTTTATTTATTTATTTGAGAGAGAGAGAGCACGTGGTTTGGGGGGGGCGGTCAGAGGGAGAAGCAGACTCCCTGCCAAGCAGGGAGCCCGATGCGGGACTTGATCCAGGGACTCCAGGATCATGACCTGAGCCGAAGGCAGTCGCTTAACCAACTGAGCCACCCAGGTGCCCTGTGGAAGATTTTCTTAAAGAAATTGTTTTTATTGAAATTTTTTTCAAGAGGAAAATAGTAACATTCAACACGGATGAGTTGGACTTTAAAAATAAGTGTTGCAGACTTCAAGCATGTGATGGCTCTTCACAAAATGAAAACATCTGGAATTTCAAGAGATGTACCCAAGTTTACTCTTTGTTTAACTTGGCAGTTTCGAGTGATGTGAAAGTGAATTGATAGAGAAAGTTAGGATGTTCAGCTTGTTC
>NW_027397083.1:28491624-28543564 GCF_003265705.2 Callorhinus ursinus | reverse complement strand
GATGTGAAAGTGAATTGATAGAGAAAGTTAGGATGTTCAGCTTGTTCTCGTGAATGGCCCAAAAAATCTCAGTCATATTAGTGAACATAATTGAAATTCTACTATTTTTAATGTTTTCAAATATGACAGATGGCATCATCTTATCTAATAATGATTAGTAATTATATCCTCAGAAGGATTCTAAATTCACAGACACCAGATTTCTATGCAGGGGTCATCACAAATACCACACCTATTTTGGCATTCATATGTATGGAGGGAGAGAGGAAGAAGTTAACTGTCACTCCTCAGTATCCTTTGCCAGCTCCTCTGCTTCCCTCCTACCCCCTGTTGGTAGGGTGCCCCAGGATTTTGTTCTTGGACCTCTTTTTTAATCCATTCATTCCCTTGGTGATTCCCTTGGTGATTTCATATATTTCCATGGCTTTTTTTAAAAAGGTTTTAGTTATTTATTTGAGAGAGGGCGAGAAAGAGCACCAATGGGAGGGGCAGAAAGAGAGGGAGAAGCAGACTCCCCGTGGAGCAGGGAGCCCAGTGTGGGGCTCAATCCCAGGACCCTGGGATTATGACCTGAGCCAAAGGCAGATGCTTAACCGCCTGAGCCACCCAGGCCCCCCCAGTACACTTCCATGGCTTTAAATGCCATGTACAGGTTGACAGCTTCCAAAGTTATCTCTAGTTAGATATTTCCAGACTCGTATATCCAGTTGCCTACTTACCCGGTTCCATGTCTGATAGGCATCTCCAGCATAACATACCCAAAACTGAACTCCCGGTCTTTGCCCCACTCCTCCCCAACTGTTCCATCCACAGCCTTTCCCTTCTCGGGCTTCCCAGCCATTTTTGCCTTTTCCCTGTCACACCATGTATCCAGTCCATTAGAAAACCATATTGGCTAATTGTGCCTCAGTCTATATCCGGGAGTCTGACCCCTTGTCAGTGTTCCACCAGTGGCATTTTGGTCCAGCCACCGTTACCTTTCATGCGGATTACTGCAGGCGTCTGACATCTCCTTGCCCCCACTCACCTCTAGTCCATTCTAACGGAGCAGCCAGATGAATCTTTTGAAATGTAGGGCAGGTCCTGTCATTCGTCTGCTCAGGATCCTGTGATATCTCCCCCTTTGTCCCAGAATAAAAGCCAAAGTCCTTACAGTGACTTATAAGGCTCTGTGTGATCGAGGTATTTATGTACTATTAAATCACTTAGTACATTTAGCTGTCATCTTCTGCTAGAATTTAAGCTCCATGAGAGAAAGATCTTAAATCATGATGTGTCCCAAGTGCCTAGAACAGTGCCCAGCATACGGTACGCACTGGAATAGTTATTGAGTAAATAAATACTGTGGCTCATTAGGAGTGTTAATGTCTGGGGTTAAAATTTGAGATCCATATTTAATTCATAGTTTTGTTCCGAGAGTATGTTGCTTGTAGATTCTAAGTTTACTACTTTTTAAAAAATCTAACTTGCTAATTATATTGCCATGCAAATTAGATTTAGGATTTTAAATATTTGAAAGCATTTGAAAGCATTTGAAAGCATTACATATAGTTCAGAATACTTAGAGAAGTAAAAATCAAAGAAAATAGGGCAGAATAAGTTTTCTCCCTTTGCCGTTACAAAAGCCCTACTGGCTTCCAAGGTCATGTATATTGCAGTTAAGGGACCTGCATTGCAGCTGTGTGGTGCCCAGCTTCAGTGCAGTCAGTCACACTGTTGGTTCATAGATAACTTCATTCTTTTTTTTTTTTTTTAAGATTTTATTTATTTGAGAGAGAGAGAATGAGAGAGAGAGTGTGCACATGATGGGGGGAGGGTCAGAGGGAGAAGCAGACTCCCTGCTGAGCAGGGAGCCCGATGCAGGACTCGATCCCGGGACTCCAGGATCATGACCTGAGCTGAAGGCAGTCGCTTAACCAACTGAGCCACCCCGGGGTGTCCCATAGATACTTCATTCTTAACTTTGCCAGAATAAACCTGAATGATTAGCATCCTGAGGATTTAATTCAGTCTTTGGCTTCTGTGTGACATTTGACAACTGAGAACTACTCCTTTCTTGAAACTCTCTTCTCTGGCTTCATGGGGACCTTTCTCTTGGTTCTCATCCTGCCTTTCTGGTCACACCGGTCACTCTTTCTTGGTGACTTTTGATGACTTAGCTTTTTCCCCCTTAAATGTTTGTGTTGGCCAAGATTCCACTCCTTTCCACCTGTACACAGTCTTTGGGATGTTGTTCATTCATGGCTTTCCAGCCTGTATACCGATGAGTACAAAATGTTCTCCTGGGTGGTAGACCTGCTTTTTCTTACTACCTCTTGGGTATCTCCTAGATGCCCATAGGCATCTGAAATTCCACATGCCCTAAACTATCATCTTTTCTGCAAATTTGTTCCCTCTGACCTTCTTTATTAGGGGCTAGCACCATCTGGTGTTCAGGCTGGAACTCCTGTACTCTCCTCACTGAGTCTTGGGTGTATTGATTTTTGTGTGGTTCCTTTGTTTTGCTTTATGCTTTCTGACCTGTATTACTGTTTGAAAGGAATTCGTTTTTAAAAATGTTAGCTCTCATTAGCACTTTTCTAAAAGACCACCATTTCTTGGAGGGGAAGAAAGCAAAAGAAAACATGTTTAAGCAATATTTTATAGAGTCTAAGGCTTTTAAAAGATTGTTTCCAAGATTTGTGGTTTCTCAGACTTCAAATTTATCAATCAGCAATTTCAGAGAAAAAACTCTGTATCCTGCTGTTGTATTGTTATATATTTAGGAAGTAGCTCTTTTGTTGTACTAATCATTGTTAGAAACTTAGGATGTAAAATCCATAAAGTTCTAAAATTCTCAATCTCTTAATAGCTCTTCCTGCTGCTGATGCTTTCTGTGATTACCATGTGGGCTGTTGGATACATACTGGACTTCAATTCAGATTCTTGGCTTTTAAAAGGATGTCTTCTATTAACATTGTTTTTTCTGACATCTTTGTTTCCAAGGTGTGTATATTAGTATTTGCAAGGCTGGTTATTGCATTTCCATTTGATTACTTATTTCTATTGTCGATTAGTTAGAATCATAGGTTTTTATTGAGCTATGAATGTTACTACATAGAGACTTCTTCAGGGGTGGTGGGAGGGAAGGGCTTTGGTAGCTTATGTTTTAGCTGAAAGCAAATTGGTCAACCCAGTAATTTGATTGAACTGGCAATTGATGGAAAATAAAGATCCTAGCTCACTTTTTGAATTGTTGATTTTGGTAAACAATGAGAAGATTTTTGTAACTGTTTTGCATCTTGAAACATTTTTGCCCATTTTTCAGAATGTTTTTCCTTAATCTAAACTTATTTTAAGCTTGTTATTTTTGCTCTTAATGCTTTATAGTTGAAACAACCTAATTAAATTATATGAAATTATAAAATAGTAGCTGCATACGGTTCTATTTTTAGGAAAATATTATACATGATTATGTATAATCATGGTTAAGAGTCAGGTTGTCTGGGTTCAAGTCAGGCTTTACCACACAGCAGTCTGACGTTAAGTTGCTTTACCTCTCTGCGCCTCACTTTGTTCATCTATAAAATGTGGATAATTGTGACAATGCCTGCTTCATGGTTAATGCATTTACAATGGTTGGAACCATGGCTGACACACATTACTCAATAATCATGCCACACCCCAAACTCTTCTCACTTCCATTTGTCAATAAAATGGCATCCAGTTCCCTGTGTGAATGATGAGTGCCATCCTTGGATTACTTTCATCTTTGATTCTTCCCTTCCCACATCCAGCCCATCACCAAGTCCTGCCTGCTCGTTGTCCAGTCAGTCTGCTCTCTCCATCTCCACAGTGGCACCCTAGACCAAGGTTCCTAACGGGTCTCCTTACTTCCGCTGTAATCCCTTTATAGTTCATCTCCACTTAGCAATCAAGCACGGTCTTTTAAAAAGGCAAATAAATCAGTTTCTGTCTTTTCTCCCTGCTTTAAGCCCTCCGGTTCCTTTTCTGTGTCTTCAAAATAAAATCCAAACTCCTTGCCCGTGAGGTATTATGTGATTCGATCTCCCCTCTGATTTCATTTCTTTCCTCTCTTCCCTTTTCTGCTCTTCTGCCTTCTTTCTATTTCTAGAACACATTGAGGTCATCCCCCCCGCCCCCCGAGCCTTGGCTCTTGCTTCTTTGTCTGAAGTGTTCCAATACCATATTGTTGTTGTATAGCAGGAGACATAACCCTTCAGGCCTCAGGTCCAGTGTCACCTCCTTAGACCGTCTCTGACTAACGCTCTGCATCACCCTGTTTGATTTCGTTCATAGCACTTAATCACCATTTCCTGGAGTGTTAAGGCCCCTATAAGCAGGAAACTTGTTTCTCCTGTTCAATATTTTCATTTACTGAATGAAAGAAAAATGTAATGATGATCCATAGAAAAGGATCTAAAAGGAAATACAGTATTGCTCTCTTCAGGGTGTGGTTGGTGTTCGGTATTCCTGTGCCCTTTTTTGCTTGCCAGCATTATCTGGAATAAGCATGAGCTGCTTGAGTCATGAGAAAAAAAAGTATTAGAGGAATCTTACTCTTGGTCACTCAAGAGCAGGACAGTCGGCTAGAAATTAATTAGAATATAAATGTAAAGTAAAAACTTATTTTTCTGAAAAATAACAAAATGCCTAACATTGTCTGCTATTCAGAAAACTTGTAACATAGAGATACTTATTCATTTTCCACTACTTAGATTGACTCAGTTGCCAAAGGAAATTTTAAGCCAGATCCCCAGGAGTCTCAGTCATCACTTCGGGGTTTTTGCTTTTGCTTTTTCAAAGGGCTGGCAGTATCTCCTCACCCAGGATAGGAACATTAGAGGTTTTATTTTCTAGTAGAAACTAACATTATACGAAAATTCTATGGAACTTTTGTTTTTGCTGACAGCGAGTCGAGGGCTTCATATGCTAGGCTTGGCATATGGACACAGTTCAAATGGGAGACAAATGCATATGGCAGCTTTATCCATACTGCTTTTATTTCTCTCATACCCTTCTGTAGAGACCCAGTTTCATGGAGCTAGGCAGCTGCAAACGTCTACTGTTATTTAGGCTCCAGGGGCAGTTGCTTATTGATCCAGGCTGCTATGTGATGCCAGTTAGAAGTAGACAGGTTGTGGTAGCAGACGCTTACGGATAGGTAGTTCGCTGCACTACTTAATTAGGTCAAACACATTTGTGCTGCAAAAGCTCAGACAGGTAATGCTGTGGAGGTTACATGGGCTCCATTTGGCCTACTCTGGCAGCATTTTATGTGCCTGAAGTTTGGGATCTTTAGTTTTTCTGAAATATTTTATCTTAATTACACTTATGATCTTGATAGCTTTTTAAAAAAATCCTTTTCCTGCCCGTCATCAACTATTGTTTTTTCCTGGTATAAATTTTAAAACAGATCCAGGTAAACTCTGTTCATGCATGGATTTACTATATTGAGTATTTAACATGAAAGACAGGTTTTTTTTTTTTCTTTTGAAACTCCAATAGTACCATTTGAGTAAGTGATATGTAGCCTTCCACGTTGCTTGTTACCCAAGCGAGGGCATTAGCGTTCTGACGACGAGTGCCACCTTTAGCCTTTAGAGATCATTTTATGTCGCCTGTCTGCTTCTCAAACTGGTTTTGGGATGAAACTGCTTAAGGTTGTGTGCATCTGTTTTGTTTTTTAAAATATGCGGCTATCCTCCGGAAGGAAGCGTGTTAAATGTGAGGTGAATCTCCCAAGTATTTACAATTTTTGCATTTTGGAATATTTGAAAACATGATATGCCAAAAAGAGAAACACACACGTGATACGTCTCAATAGAACTAAAGATTCATTGCATATAAAAAGTTATGGGGAATAAAATAATGTAGAAGTTAGTTATAAGAACTGGAACGTGCATCTCCGCTTTACTTTTCTCATGGAAGATGGGGCAAGATGGCGGCGAACTCTCGGTTACCACGTGGAAAGTGGCACACAGGAAGCGCTTGGTACTGGAAGCTGTTGCTGCTGCCATTACTTAAGGGGAGTGTTATTATTACTGTTATTATTTAAGGGGACTTAGAACTAAAATTAATATGGACCGTACTTGTTTTCACTAACATCATGTGTTTATCCTTTTTTCTTTCAGGTTCTTGGTCGGGTATAAGAGCCTCGTATACTTACCAGCAGTCTTCCTGCTAAGTTCCATTTTTTGGATATTTGTGACTTGGTTCATCTTATTCTTTCCTCATATCCTTCAAGCTGAAATTTAAACGCGTATCTCCTTTTGCCTTTAAAGAGTAGTAATGCCAGTGTTAGAAATTTAGGTATTAGAAGAGATCCAGGGAATGCAACTCCTATTTGTATTCATTTTAATTATTCTGGTTGATGATGTTTAGTGTTGAAAATCTTCTCAATTCCGGAAATAATCTCAGAGCACACCATGGAAGCGGTAAGGGTCTCGTATTTATTACTTCCAAGAAAGAAACAGTAGGGTGAATTCTTATTTTACTTGGACCCATAAACATTTATTGTATTGCCTTGAGATACTCTCTTCAAGGTCAAATGGTTCTTTTAACTTGGTCGGCAGTTACTAAATCTTCTGGGTACCAAGATGGCCTGTATGGCAGGGGTATTCGGGGAAACATGTCCTCCTCAGCAGTCAGCACAGTGTTGCTCTCTACAGCGGTGATTCTCACTCCACAGTAAAAACACTTTTATATTGCCACCCAAAACGTATGTGAAACAGAAAATTGATACTCCTGATGTGTGCTTTACTCTGAAATTTTGTTATTTTATCCTATTCTATTTCCTTCTTTTTAAAAAAATGCTGGTCACAGGGGTGCCTGGGTGGCTCAGTTGGTTAAGCAACTGCCTTCGGCTCGGGTCATGATCTCAGGGTCCTGGGATCGAGCCCCGCATCGGGCTCCCTGCTCGGCGGGAAGCCTGCTTCTCCCTTTCCCACTCCCCCTGCTTGTGTTCCCTCTCTCGCTGTGTCTCTCTGTGTCAAATAAATAAATAAAATCTTTTTTTTTAATGTTTTATTTATTCATGAGAGTCAGAGAGAGAGAGAGAGGCAGAGGCAGAGGGAGAAGCAGGCTCCCCACTGAGCAGGGAGCCCGATGCGGGGCTCGATCCTAGGACCCTGGGATCATGACCTGAGCTGAAGGCAGACGCTTAACCATCTGAGCCACTCAGGCACCCCATAAATAAAATCTTTAAAAAAAAAAAATGCTGGTCATAGCCCACTTAATTCTTTCATGGCCAACTAACGGATGGCAGCCCATGGTTTCAAACAAAAAAAACTTCTCTAAGAAATAGGTTTATCACTTGAGGAGCCAGGCTCAGGCCAAGACCAGCTTAGGGGTGTATTGTGCTCTTAGGGTCGACCAAGCCTAGTCACATAGAAGTGGGGATAGGGCATACTTCTTGGTTTACAGCTATTTATATCTCCCATTAAGAGGGAGGCATTTGTCGGATTTTTATCTTCCCACCTCTTTCCAGGTTTCTCTCTCCCCTTGCAGAGACTCTAGGAAGCCATTATAACCTTGCTTGCTTTATAGGGTAGGGGAAGAAGGAATGTGGTGGATAAAAATGTACCTGTAAACATACTCCTTTAACTTGTGTTATGTCTCTTTCTGGTAATGGTATTTTTGAAAAGAAAGAATGGTGTTTGTGGGAGAGATGCATATACCCAATTCAGCAATATTTTTTTCATGGCAATCAATGTAAAGTGAGAGAGGCAGATGAGTTCTCAGAGTGCATACATTTCCTTTCATCCATAGCATGTTTGTACTTCAGTGATGCTTTTTGTTTCTGAGCATTATCTCTAACATTTTTCAGATTTCTTTAATGTAAATGAATGGTGCAGCATACCATGGAGTTCATTTGACTTTTATCAAAGGTGTCATTACATATAGCCTTTGTCTCATGATTACTGATTTGGGGGCAGCTTTTTAAGCACTAGCCTTATGACCACTGCTTAATGAAGGCTTGGATGATACTATGTGATATAAAAATGCTTTATAAGTAATCATGAGTGTATAAAACAACAGCACGATACACACCCAAAATCACTTGGAGAAATCCCCAGGCTGGTAAATTCTGGGATAATTGACATGATCCTTAGGGGTGGCTGGTATTTTTGTTTACCGACCCATGTGGCCGTGGAGTAAACACAGTTTTAAAATTGTGTTTCTTGATGAATTTTTAAGATTTGAGCAATTCACATTATTTCGCTTTTTGCACAAAAAGTGAGATACTGTTCGTATTGAATTATTTCAACTTTGCAGAAGTAATAGCAACAAGAATGTTAACTCCGCTGTAGTTTGAGAGCCTCAACTACAGAACTTAGTATTCAGGTGAGTTGCATTACAAGCAGTTCACCATTTGTGAAGATGCCATTAGTCAGAAGAATTGATTTCCAGAGCTAGACAGATTCTTACGATGTCAGAGTTGACAGGATGGGATATTTTCCTTGCATGAACAGCAGAAAGCCCTTGGATCCACGCACCCATGTGAACCTGCTGCTGGTGAGTACCTACATGCCAGTAAGTAGGTGGCGTACTTCTGCCGTCAGATCAGTGTTTTGAGAGCTGAATGTTAAATGCTGTTTGAACTGCTCTGGGTATGAATTGAGGTGCTACCCTGTAAAGACCCATTCCGAGTATATAGACTAATCTTGTCTCAGGTTGCCAAGCCTGGATCGTGTGGGAGCTTTCCCCTCCCACAGTCCATTACGGGAAGAGTGTCTGGGGCAATGCGGAAAGAGTACCATCTTTGGAATCAGACAGAATGAGTTTGAGTTTGGTTCTTTTTCTGACTCGTCACGAACCATTGGGCACATTATTTAATTTCTCTGAGTCTCAGTTTTGCTATTAAAAAAATCCCTGAGGGATAAGAGTACCAAGTTCATGGGATGGCTGCAAGGATTATTATGCTATGATGTCTGTAAAATGCTGGCCCCATTGCATAATAGGCATTTTCAAAATAATACCTATTTCATTAGTAATTACTCTTATGAATAAAATCTGTGTGGAAGGCTGCATGTTGAAGTTAATTTTAAGGGGAGCTCTAGGTTGGTTCCTCAGAAGATCACTTCCTTTTGGTGCCTTTTATATGTTCAGCATTAATGTATTTGGCTTTTCTGAGGCAGGATCAAATGGAAAAGATAGGACCTTACTGCTGCGTTTGGAGGTAAGATTAAGACTCAGAAATGGTGACGCACAGATGCTTCTGGCTTGTTGTGGAGGGAGTGACCCAGCTTCAGTTCAGGTGAAAGAGTAAGAGCTTTGACTAAAAGCCTTGTGTAGGGAGTGACCTAGCTGCCATGGAAGCCGCTGTATTCTCCAGTTGTAGTGCAAGGATGTGAGTGTCCCTGCAAAGGACAACAGCAGTCGCACTGTCTCCGGCGCTGGTCAGGACAACCCTGAAGTGTGTTTGCTCTGTTTTGAATTCTGTTCTTTTGGGAGAGACAGAGACAAACAGGAGCATAAGCAGAACATGACCAGGAGACTGTACTGTATAAGGAACAAGGTTGCTGCTTATCCTGGAGGTGTGAGCACTGCCCTCCAGTGTCACGTGTTCCGAAGTCTATCATTCGGAAGCCAGTGCATTGTATGGAATGGACATTGAATAAAAATAGTATTGAAAAATGAGGAATAGCTTCTGTAGGGTAGATCTAGGGACAGCTATGGTATAGATCTTTAGTGTAGAGCTACAGGATCTATGGAATGAAAAACAGTCCCAAGTTACAGAAAGGCAAATTTCAGTTCCATATTGAGAGACTTTTTAACTGCAAAGAGTCACAAGCTAACTGGGGAGGCTGAGGTGTGTATGAGGTCTAAGTACCACAGAACAAGCATCTTTAGTTTCAGGGAAGGGAAAGAATTCTCTGTAGGCAATCAAGAAAGACCTTCAAGGGGAAGTAGAATATGTTAGGTCTTGAGGGTAGTTAGGGCTTGGACATCCTCAAAGTGTGCTTCTGGAAGTAGATGGGGGCAGTGGGGAGCATTTGCAGTTAATGAACCACACAAAGCAAGGGCATGGAAGCAAGGAACGTTTGGCTTTTATGAGAGGAGATAGAATGCATTCATTTTACTTGGAGAGAGAGGGGCTCCAGTGAGTTCTTCTGGGATTGGTTTTGAAAGTTATTTAGAACAGGAGCCCAGAGTTGGGTCAGCTCAGTATGCTGAATCATATGATTCAGCTGAATGTATTTTTGAGGATGTGTCATGTGCGTTGATCAAGATTCTATCGGAAGAAGGCAGGATGTGTTTCTTTAAAGGTCTTGACTTACGTACTCTATAACAGTGTTCTTAATTCATTCTAAGTAAGCTTTATTTGTTGCAATTCCATTTCACACAACTCTTGTAGATCCTCTTCCTTTCTTTTTTTTTTTTTAAATTTGACAGAGAGAGACAGCGAGAGAGGGAACGCCAGCAGGGGGAGTGGGAGAGGGAGAAGCAGGCTTCCCGCCGAGCGCGGAGCCCGATGTGGGGCTCGATCCCAGGACCCCGGGATCATGACCTGAGCTGAAGGCTGGCGCTTAACGACTGAGCCACCCAGGCGCCCTGATCCTATCTCTTTCTTAAAGCCAGGCCCTTCTGCAGACAAACTGATAAATTTAACCAGCAGCGTTTGCTCCTGCCTACCTGAACCAGATGTTCTGGTTGCTGCTACTGGTGGTTTTTGTGGGTTGGAGCAGTGCTTCTTGAACTGTAATGTGCATGTGGATCCCCTAAGGATCTTGTTAAAATCCAGAGTCTGGTTACAAATCTGGGGTGAGGTCTAAAGTTCTGCCTTTCTAATAAGCTCCCAGGTAAAGCCATTGCTGTGGGTCCACGGACCACACTTTAAATAGCAAGGGTTTAGAGGCTCCTTATGGCCATCTTTTCAACTCCAGAGTTTGGCACAAGACAGCTTGAGGGGCGCCTAGGGGGGCTCCATCGGTTTAGCATCTGCCTTCAGCTCAGGTCATAGTCTCAGGGTCCTGGGATCGAGCTCCACATCAGGCTTCCTGCTCACCTGGGAGTCTGTTTCTCCCTCTCCCTCTGCCCTCTACCCCCCACCCAACTTGTGCTCACTCACTTTCTCTCCCCTTAAATAAATAAATAAATAAAATCTTAAAAAAAAAAAAAAGATAATACCTTGGAGGGCAGATACAGTTACCGTGTTGATACTGATTTAAATTGGGCAAGGAGAATTGGTTTACTACTGGTGTATTGGCTTATTACTTAGTGCACCTTCATTTATCTTTCCCTAGAGCAAAATTTTACTTTTTATACAAAATTTATACCATTTCAAAATGGGCAATGTTTATCTTTGAAATACTTTTTATCTTGTGTCTGTAATATGTTCCTTTCCCAAAATAGTATTTGATTTATAATTACTTTGCAAAGAGAGCAGTTTTTTTGTGTGTATTTCTAAATTAATACAGCCTAATACATGACAAGGATTCGTTATTAAACTTTCCATTAGGAAAGTTTTGCAAGCATTTATCTAATGTATAAAGAAATATTTTCAGTTGGAATCTCTGAATCAAGTCGTTTGTTTCTTTGAATGTTTTTTTTTAAATGATCAATAAATACTCTTTTCAATGCTTACAGGAGAGCCGTAGTTACATCATGAGGGATTAATTTATTTGGATCTGGAATGTTTTTCAGTCCTCAGGATGTTCCTCATACATTGCAACTATTCCTATCAATATTTCATGAGTTTTATCTAATCGGGAGGGATTAATTATTAGCAACTGTGAGCAAATTCCTGTAGGATTAGAACATAGGATGGGGCCAGGCTTGGGGGCAGGGATGTGTATACATAACGGAAAGTGAGGATATAATGCAGAGAGATTCTCAGGCGCCAATGATGAAATTTGCTTAGGTCATAATTATACCGTTCTTAGTGGAAGCTGATACATTCCTTAACGTGGCTCTCACATCTAGCAGGCACCCCTTTCTATTTTGCTTTCCTTCTCAGCATAATAGGCTTCCTCTACTTTTTCTACAAGACTTGGGCAACAGATCCAGGCTTCACCAAAGCTTCTGAAGAAGAAAGGAAAATGGTGAGCTTTCTTTATAATGTTACTTTTTTTTTTTTTTTTTTTAATAAGGAGGTCATAGCAATGTTGGTGTTTGTCATGGCTGCATCTCTCATGTCTGGCGCATAATAGATGCAACATACATCAACAAAGTTGAGATTTCTCCACTGTCATGCTTTCGTTTGTTTATGTAAAAATTTTTTAAAAATATTTTTATTTTCTCTTAAGGTCATACCCACCAAGACTTTTTCAAACGTAATTTCTGTTAGCAAACATGATCTCGATTTCTTCATAGTAACGCTGAGATAATGATCATTTAGCTTAAGTTCCCCCAGTTTAATACATGGAGAGTAAGCAGGCAGGGGCAAGGGAGGAGTCCTTATTGACAAGAGGTGCCCTTCTCTTCCTCAGATGTGAAGCTGTCAGTTGCCATGCATGGCTTCCTTTGCTTGTGAATGTTTAGGAAGTCGGGGAGAGTATGGATGTCTGTGTTACTTCTAGCCAGTGTTCCTGAAAGACAAGCCCATGGTGCTTATAACCATCAGTTCTGGTGTCTACTGATGGGTTTTGTTTTGTTTTTTATGAGTGTATATGTGTGTATGTATTTTTCTCTACCAGATTATAACTGGGAGATGCTAACCCTTCAACGGAGCGAAGGGGAGGTGTAATTTTTGTGCATTCTAATTTGTTGGCTTTGGTTGAAAATGCAGCCTTGAAAAGTCAACATTATTTTCGGGTACAGGATGATTTGGTGGCAAGTATTCCACATTGCTTTTCTGGCTACCTGAGTTTGGAGAGAGAGCTGTGAGAATGGTATATGACCATGCATTATACATTCCCTAGTAAAACGTAATCATAAGGTCAAATTTCATGCCTTTCAGAATATCATCACCCTTGCAGAGACTGGCTGTCTGGACTTCAGAACATTTTGTACATCCTGTCTTGTGAGTCTTTTTTTCCCATAGTAAGAAAGCAAATTCTTGGTAACATTTCTCATGTAAGCCTTTGTTAAATCTTCATGGTATATTTGTACACCTTCGTTTTTACCAGGTTCTAATTTTGTATTACTATCACAATAGTTTTCTGCCTTGAGCGTATGAGGGAATGATGTTTATAGTTTCTTGAAGTTGCCCATGGTTAAATCTCTCTGAATGATCCATAGTGTGTTTTGATTGCTTTTTCCCACCATGAAGCATGTATTAGAACTAACTTCAAGTCAGAGGCTCACGATGACCCTAGAAACCACTTAGTGAAACCTCTCATTTTGCCATCGAGGAATCAAGGCCTAGAGGGAGGAGGTAACTTCCCTCAAATTATTGGCAGAGCCAGAAATGTAACTTGGGTTTCCTTTTTCCTTTTTCTTAATCCAGTGCTCATTTTGCCGCCTGGTACTGCCTCACTTCCCCTTCGTCAGTGTGAATAGGCTCTGGAAGTCAAATCCCTTTTAGTGAAGGCCTAATCAAAATAGATGTTTGGAAGTAAATATTAATAAGGCATTCCAGAGCCTCTGTGTGAACTGATGATCTATTTAGGATTATTTGTGCCCATGTCTTTATGACTTAGGAGTACGATTTTGCTTGTGATTTGTTACCACTTTAAGACACTAATTTTTGCTTAGACCTGTCTTAATTGCCCACTTAGATAAGGAAGCCATTAAGGTCACTTCATTGCCACGTGTGTAACTCCTGTGTCGCTCGATATGATCAGCATTGTCTGTGGACTGGACGGTGCATAGGTGAGAGATTGAATTCTTTTAGTTAACACTATGAAGTTAAGCATATATTTAGCTATGGGTGTGATTCATAGAAAAAATGGAAGGGCATCTAAGGGGTCCATTTTATAGCTCTTCCTTATCTGAGAATCCTTTCACGGTTTAACACTTTTGGAAAACTGTCAGTGTTGATAATAATGAATGAGATTTGTATAGTATTTTAGAGTTTATAAAGCATTTTTGAATATAGTATCCTATTTGATCATCAGGGCACACCTTTGAGTTGGTATTACTATCTCCATTTTAGAGGTGAAAAAATATAAAAGGTAAATTATTTGCTTGAGGTTACTTTAGTAATCCCAGTCTTCTGTACCAAATTACCAGCTTCCTGCCATGTTTTGTGCCTTGTCTCTCTCATTTACTACTCCACTTGCCTCCTTCAAAGCTCAGGTAAGAGTCAGAACCAGAGGTGATGGGGAGTATTCCTCGTCCTGGTCTGTAGTCCTGAGTTTCCTCTGAGTGGTCACTGTAAAAACCAGGGGTTTATTATAAGGAACTGCAGAGGAACTATGGTCATTTGTCTTCAGCAGAGGAAGTGCGTTCAAAAAATCTTGAACAAAAGGCTCCTTCACAGTCGGGTTTCTTTGGTGCATTTTGATGTTCTCTACTATTCCTAGAGAGTAGGTGAAGAGGTAATTCTTACGGCCCCAAGCTTCATTGACCCCATCCCACTGTAAAGATGGGATGGTTAGCATTATAGCAGGCAGCTTTGAATGGAAGTGGAAAAGCAGCAGTAATGAGTCCATATCTATTTGCTGCTCTTCAGATTCATTTTCTCTATTCCACTGATCAAGTGGATCCTTGATGTTCCAAAATTGTACTTCTTAAACTCGCTACATGGAAGGAAGAGATAGGGTATGGTTTGCCCAAAGTCCTGCTTTCTCACCTTCCCCCAGTGCAGTTATAGGCCATCCTAGAGCTGCATGTGTCTAGTAAATCTTGTTCTGTCCAAAAACGATGTCTTTTAGGTAAGCAACAAATAAATATTAGTTCAGCTAACATGGACAATTGACCCTGACATACCAGAGCTGTTTGGTTTTGATGTAGTGATATTTAAAGGCAAAGCATAAGCTTATTTATTTTTCACTTTGGTGAAGGCTTTTGACAGGAAAGTGGTTAATAAGGTCTTGATCTGGAAAATCATTGTAAGAAAGTGTTAAATATGTTTTTTCTTTTTGATGTAGGTTTTGGCAACCATCGCTATTACATATTCTTCTTATTTTTCCTTTCCATCGTTTGTGATTGGATTATATATGAATCTATTATCTGTAAGTATAAATTTTTCTTACAGCAAGCTCATGAACCCATACCCACATGCACTTTTCTTCGTAAATTCTTGTATATCACATTCTGACTGGGTGACGATAAACCATACCCCTAATTAAAATGAAACGGCTGCCTCTAAGACTCAGCATTGGGAAGCTGCAAGAAATGCTCAAAGAGATTAGTTGTTAGCACTTGGCAAGAGATTGTACCTCACCTTGGTGAATTTGAGAAGTGGTCAATAATACAAATTCATTCAAGGCAGAGTGTAGATTTATCACCTAGTGAAGTGAGGAAAAATTAGCTGCTCAGGAACAAAGCTAGGGAAGTGAGAAGTAAAAAAAATAGGAAAAAGAACAGGTTGGCAGTGGAGAGGTTGAGGGTGGGAGGAAGTGATCACAGGAGGGAAGGAACAAAAGCCTGAACGTCCGTGCCATTTGGTGAATGTTGTCACGGGGCTAATGGGACAACTAATAGTCGTTGAAAGTTTGGAAGTAATGTCTTGGAAGAAAACCTTAGACCATTTATTCTGCATCCCTGAGAAGGGAAAATAACTTCTCAGTAGCAGCGTGAACAGGCATATAGGGGGCTCATGTAGGGAGTGACATCCAGCTGTTCCAAGGTGATTGACCAAGAAGAACAGGGTTTACATTGAAGCAAGAAGGATTTGGGTTAGCTCTTAACAACTGCCTGGCTATGCTTCGCAAACCTAACTGGGAAAACCCATAGCACATGTAGTTTATTTTGGCCTTAACTGTTTATTATTTGTTTATTTTGAAGGCTCTGGGAGAATCTGCCCTCACTACGAATCTGTTTCCACCCACCCTCCTGTTATATACATGCTCAGGTCTTAGATTTTGCCAGTAGTATACTAGTTTATATCCTGAGCTAAAATGTGGAACGGTTCAGGAAGATGTTAGGAACGTTTTTTTCTACTTTATTTTCTTTTTCCCTTAGCATCCTAAGTACCACCCCTCCCTGCCTTCCCCGGCCCCCAGCTTTCTTTAGTTTAAATTTTGTTTAGTTTTTGAAAATAAATCCTCCTGTTCTGTCCCTAAGCCTCCCAGTTCCCCTCACCAGAAACATCCAGTATTACAAGTTTTGG
Source organism: Callorhinus ursinus (assembly GCF_003265705.2). Lineage (NCBI taxonomy): Eukaryota > Metazoa > Chordata > Mammalia > Carnivora > Otariidae > Callorhinus > Callorhinus ursinus. Next base: position 28,527,402 of record NW_027397083.1, on the reverse strand, counting down.
TTTGTTTGGGGTTTCATTTTTAAAGATGCTTAATATCTATGTGAACTGGTTTCTTTTTCACCCTGCCATAGGCATGGAACGGGCTTCAGTTACCTTGTCAGCCCCTTTCTTGTCTGACACCTTGGGTGTCTGTGATCAGTAGGGAATGCTTTTGTAAGCTCAGTGTGACGTCACTATCTCAAATGGATCTAATAGTCAGAAGGTTGAGATCCCTGATCTCCTTTCTTGTCAAAGGCCATCCGTACTCCTGAGCATTGGAATTCAAAAACCTTAAATTATGTCCTGTGGTGTAAGAAATAAAAGATTTCTTGACAGTTCTATTGAAAGAACTGCCCTTTTAAGGCCTAACAATAAAACATATTCCTGGAAAACCTTTTTAAGCTGGCCCATGGACCATCTTGTCCCTTGGACTTGATCCTCAGGGAGAGGAGCCAGATTTTACACCGCTCTTGTCTCTCCCGCTTCTCTCTTCACTAAAAATAGTCACCTTTGTTTGGTGTCCATGTCCAGCATAAGACTGTATTGATAAGGACAGAGGTAATTTTCCATCACTTCCATTCTTTCCAAGTTGCTTTCTTATTACATGCATTGGTTCTTCCCTCTTGTCTTTATTCTCTGGCTCTGATCCAATATTTATATTTTGTTTCTTAGGAATGGTCCCACTTTATATTCACTCGCAACCCTGTAGACTAGCTGAACGCATTTGGTTATTTTTATCCCATTTGTATTCCGACAGTATTTCTTTATGCTAAATGAGGACATTGTGTCATTTATCATTACCTCACAGATGGAAAAAGTGAACTTGTGCTTCATTTTTCTAAGGAGGTCTCACTGTCACCCCACCCTCGTGGTTTCCCAGGGACATTCCTGTTGCTGGAGCCCTGGCGGGCGCACTCCTCGCTTGTGAGACAGTGACAGCTACTTCTGGCTCTTTGTAGCCTCCATCTGTTCCATCTTCTGTGAGGTCTGCTTGCAGGGTGGACACTCAGAAAGTGTCAGCCTCCTACAAGTTACAGGGAGAAAGATTTTAGGTTGTTGTTAGAAAGAACATTATAACTGTCAGAGCTATCTAGAGAGGAAAACGATCGGCTTGGAACAGTAGGAGTCCCCTGTCATTAGCCAGTGACAGGAATGTATTATTAGCACATATGAAAGTTTTATATTGCATAAGATAATGTATGTGGCCATTTGTTGCCATATCTTTGACATTAAGTCTGAAATCAGTCCTATGAAAATTTCAGTTTGAGGTCATGGTGTATTATCAAAAAAGTTCCCAGAAGAGAGCAGTAGAAATCTATAAGCTGGAAGAATGTAAATATTCTTTCCCATGTAGCAGCTGTTTCCTCTACCTTCTGTTGGGAATTATATTCTTTTTTTGTCATGTCAGGTGCATGGGATGCATCTTTTTCTGCTGTCCTAACGAGAAGCTCTAAAGAGAGCATAATTTGCCTTAACTTGTTGCCTTGATTACTACTCTGTGATGATTGTCCTTAAAATGCTTCTGACATATAGTCATGACAGATGGTTAGGAACCAAAGGAGACTTAAAAGGGGGGGAAAAATAGATTTTTAAGACTAAAATGGACAGACAGGTGATAGTAGTCAGGGACTCATGTTCTTTCTGTCCTAGGAGTTCTTAAGTGCTGCTTTGGGAAGATGTCTGAAGCTACTTGTCAAATTGTCAGAGGCATTAATGAAACCTCAAGGTGCAAATTTACAGAGTTCTTATTTCAAAAATAATTTGCCCTTTATAAATGGTCATGGTACTACCAAAGTCATTGGCTTCACAAAACCTTGAAGATTGGTTCCCTTGTTCCTGCTCTACCTACCTGCATTCTCCTTACTGCTACTCTTAGCTGCATGGCTTAGGGGGTCACGAAGGCCATAGTGAAGTCCTCTCTTTTCCTAGGGTGTCTCTCTCATGATTCCCTTACCTGAACTTTCTCTCTCTACAGGATAAATCATGGTGCTGTTGCAGAAATACACCCAATAACCACGTGCTGTTAGGTCGTGTTCCAATGGTGTCTGGGTGCTTACAGGATTTCTTGTGTCTACAGCAGTGGCCTGTTGATCTGAACCCTTAATAAGAGTTTATTCTGTGCTATAACAGACTCATCTCTTGCTGTGTATCCTGGATAAGATAAAGGGTTTTCTAAGCAGATATTTATTAAATACAGCTATTCTCCATTATCAGGTCCTTGAACGGTTAACCTTGGGCCAGTTTATTTTATGCTGAATAGGATGGTTTTAGTGGTGGTCTTACGGACCTTTTTTGCTTTTATTCCTTTACTGCCAACCACCAGTGCAATGCTATCATGGCCTTCACGAGCAGTGAAGTACCATTTTTTTCATCTTTGGTAGTTAAGCTGGCATTTGGAAGATAAATTCTTAAAGTTGGGTTCTAGTCTGTGTTACCATGTCTTAACTTTCTCTTCTGCCTGAATAGAAGAGCAATGATTTTATCTTCTTGAAGAATGATCACTAGTTTGTTGCCTTTTTAAATAATAAGTTCCTTTTTTTGTGAATTCACAGATTGGTCAAATCATTGTGCCACAACATTCAGAGAAGATGGACTATGGACCTACCTCAATCAGATTGTGGCCTGTTCCCCTTGGGTTTTATATATCTTCATGCTGGCAGCTTTCCATTTCTCTTGGTCAACATTTTTATTATTAAATCAACTCTTTCAGGTATTTATTTCTCTTCTTATAATGCTTTTGAGTAAAATTTCCAGTAGCCTGTAACAAGGTAGAAAAGACACTTGACTTTTAAATCAGAAGGCTTTCAGGTTTTGGTTCCACCTGTCGATTACTCTCTGGGTATAGGCATGTCATTTGACTCTTGAATTTCAATTTCCTTGTCTGTAATATGGAGTTGATAATTCTACACTCACAGGATCGTGTAAAGGTTGGAATAATAAGTTGTTATCTTGTGCCTAGGAATGATCTAATCTGACCTTTTTATTTTACGGATGGAGTTACAGAGAGGTGAATTGAATTGCTCAGGATCACTCAGTGAGTAGTGAAATCAGAACTATAAACTTAGGTCTTCTGACAGCCTATTCAAAGGCTTTTTTCATCATACAATTAAATCATAAGGTGTGTGAAAACATGATATAAAATACAAAAAGCGTTGTGAGATGCTTTTAAAGACATTTGTGAGATGATTATCTTCCCTCATTTTTTCCAACCCTGTTTATATCCCATTTATTATGCAGTGGTTAAGTGGATAGAAGGGGGGAAGAAATGCGAGATCCATCACCAACCAGTGGACGTGGTAATTACACTTCCAGAGAAGGTCACGGCCATTAGAGAGTTCACGCTCCAGGGCAGTAGCCACATTCAGCTTCCTATGAAGCTCTGTCCTTTCCCTGCTGCTTTCCTTCCTCTATGAGCGTAACCTAATTCTTGTTGCTATGGCCTGCCCTCGTGGAATGGACAGCCGTGATCAGTCTGAGCCCATTACTGTAAGACCTCAGATAATTAGAGCATTACTCATCGAAAGCAAAATGCATTCCACTTTTACAGGGAAGTAACCAATTCTACAATAATAATAATAATAATAGTAATAATTAATAAAGAAATAAAGACAGACAAAGGAAAAAATGCTAAGGAAAGGAATGAAACTGGTAACACTAAACCGAGGCCTCTGAATGTTCATCTTCATCTCCTGCCCCTCTGGTATCTACAGACTCAGGCACGAAGAATGAATATTAGCATCACTGATTGTTAATATCTTGTAATACCTAATATTTATATATGCTTTACATATACCAAAGCACTTTCCTGTCTATTTGCTGACAAACAGTTAGGGCATGGACTGTGCCAAAGCAGTGTCTCCATTTTATAGATGAGAAAACTAAGCCTATGAGAGGTTGAGTGCCTTGTTTTGGCCACGTGGCTGGCGAGAGGTGAGATTAGAAGTAGAACCAAAGATTTGAGACCTCCTTTCTAATTCTCTTCCTTCTTTTCTGTACTCTTAGGACAAGTACAGATACATATGAGACTATAATATCAACTTTTTAAAAGAAAGCTTAATGTTTCTTATGCTTTCTTTCTTTTTTTTTTTTTTTAAGATTTTATTTATTTATTTGACAGAGAGAGACACAGTGAGAGAGGGAACACAAGCAGGGGGAGTGGGAGAGGGAGAAGCAGGCTTCCCGCGGAGCAGGGAGCCCGATGCGGGGCTCGATCCCAGGACCCTGGGATCATGACCCGAGCCAAAGGCAGACGCTTAACAACTGAGCCACCCAGGCGCCCCTGTTTCTTATACTTTCTAAGGCAAGAAAATGGACTCAAAGTTTTGGATAGTTTTCTAATACAGGAATTCAGGGTAAAGTTGTTTTCTTAATAAAACAATTCAGTTGTTTGAAGCCTTTCATTTGCTGACTGCTCTAGTGAGTCATGGGTTTGACTGTAGCAAGTCAAACGGAGCATAGACTGGTCAGGACCGTGAACTTTATTCTCACACTGACTGAGGCGTCCGTCTCAGTTCTGCCACTTTCTAAGCTGTTGTGTGACCTTGGACCAGTTACTTCACCTCTGGAAGCCTCTGCACTGGCTGTTTTAAATATATCATGTCAAATCCTTCAACAGTCTGATGAGGGAGGATGGTGTGATAATCTCTGTTTCATGGATAAGGACCTTGATGTTTGAGTTATTTTGAGGATTAAATGGAGTAACTCAGTGAATAGTAGGGTTTAATGACTTGGGGGTTTTTAAGTTACCTTAACTCTTACCTTCCCCAAATTATGGATTTAAATGTTCTTCACTTCAGATTAACTTTTTCATTTGGCCCTTTCCAAAGAGATGCTAAGAAGCATACGCAAGGTGAGATAATTGCAGTAATATTGACCTTATATAGTTTTATTCATCTAAAACTTACATGCTACATGTGTTGAGAATCTAAACAGGCTTCTAAGCCATGACTTGAATTACTAAAGCAATTATTTCATGACTGTGCTTTGTTGAAGGTTAATAAAAACAGACACTCAAAAAAATAAATGCTTAAGGGCGCCTGGCTGGCTCAGTCGGAAGAGCATCGGACTCTTAATCTTGGGGTTGTGAGTTTGAGCCCCACGTTGGGTGTAGAGATTACTGAAAAATAAATAAACTTTTAAAAAAATGATCAGCTGCTAGATTTACTTAGTCTCATTTAGAGCTGTTGAGTCGTTATCCTTACCATGATCCTTGGTTAGACAGAAGGCTAGGTTATACTGTCTTCGGAGGAGTACTGAATGTTTACCACTGTCCTGTGATGCACTACGAGTGACAGAACCTCAGTATAATGGTATTTTTCATGTACCTTCCAACCTTCTTTTGCAGATTGCTTTTCTGGGCCTAACCTCCCACGAAAGAACCAGCCTGCTGAAGCAGAGCAGGCATATGAAACAGACATTGTCCCTCAGGAGGACCCCATACAAGTAAGTCAGATCTGTTTTGGCCACTGTGTCCTGTGGAGGATGCTAGTCTAGCCATTGGTTTCCCAGCCTACTGCCACCACCCAGGCTGTGCTGCTGTCCTCTAACTTGCTGTCTGGTGGAGTTGACTCTTCTTTCTTGGAAGCCTCAGTGACAGGAGGTGAGTGGTAAGGTCATGAGCCCCAAGGTGGTAAGAATTTGGGACTTAGTCTGCTGGACTCAGCACCAATAGTTAAGTGACTTTGAAGTTTTGCCAAGATGGGGAATCTCTCTAGTCAAGCCACATGGTCACAAGATTGCATGTTGCTGGCATGAAGTCAGTGTGAGATAACCAAGCATGTGGCTGAGAATTCCAGCCACAAGGCTCTCTGCAGAAAGCATTAGATTGTGAGCTTTGCCAAGATTTTCCACCTGCTTTTCTATCACTAGTAATTCTTTTAGCCCCGTGTTTAATGTGCCCATCTGTGTCAGGGAGAACCTAGTGCTTCGGGTTTGGGGTGTGGTTGCTCCAGGGCGTCGGTTGTATAAAACCTGTTCTCAGTTGAAAATGGGAGTGTTTCTAGGAAGGCTGTCATCTTACGATATGAACTATGAATGATCGGGCTTTGAAGCTTATCTCCCTGTCCTACATATCGGGGTCTTGGAGGCTGGGAGTGCTGCAGAGGTCACCCTGAGCCCTCAGGGGATTTAACGCTCACTTGCATATCTCATGAGTAGTCTATTTTAAAGCACACTCATGGTACAAGATGAAACTGTTAGGCTGTTAGACAAGGAAATCAGAGCCTGGGATAGGACTGTGATCTGTGTTTAGAGAGGAGAGGAATTGACTTAATCGGGAAGAGATGGCTAAGGTGATGGAGGTTGGCCGGTGGTGCTGAGCTTGTGATGACGGGTTCAGACTGGCAAGGATAAAACCCTTTCCCAGTAGTTTAACCAGAGGAATAAGGATGAAAGCCTTTGTGACCGAGGTGGAATTTTCAGCTGAGCCTTGAAAGCTGTGGGATGGGGCCTGACGGAGAAGGACAGAAGAGTATTTCAAGCCCTAAGGAGCCCGAAAGAAGGGCCTGAGATGAAAGAACTGGGGCATGTTTGGGAATTACTGAGTAAGGGCAACATACCCTGGAGGAACTAGCAGGAAAGCCTTAGAGCTCCCTTGCATCTCGCTTCCACAAACCTGCCCAAATTGAAGATTTGTCTTGTCTGTCTTACCCTAAGTTACTTGCACTCACTCACTAGCTCTGGAGGAGTGTTGCTGGTATTTTCCTGACAACTGTCCCCACAGCAGCAATGGCATAGTCCTCCTCACGCACAGATATGTTTTAATGCATACGGGGGTTGGTTTTGATAAGGTTTTTGGAGGACCAGACAGTATCCAGTTGATAAGATTAATTGGAAGGAGCTCCTTCCTTTTGCCTGGAACCGCCATCTTCCAGTAATTCGCCAAAATGACCAGCACCAAGGGAAAGAGGAGAGGCACCCACTGTATGTTCTCTAGGCCTTTTAGAAAACATGGAGTCGTTCCTTTGGCCACATATATGCGAATCTACAAGAAAGGTGATATTGTAGACATCAAGGGAATGGGCACCGTTCAGAAAACAACGCCCCACAAGTGTTACCATGGCAGAAGTGCAAGAGTCTACAGTGTCACCCAGCATGCTGTTGTCGTAAACACACAAGGGCAAGATTCTTGCCAAGAGAACTAATGTACGCATTGAGCTTATTAAGCACTCAAAGAGCTGAGACAGCTTCCTGAAGCATGTGAAGGAAAATGATCAGAAAAAGAAGGAAGCCAAGGAGAAAGGTACTTGGGTCCAACTGAAGGGCCAGCCTGCTCCACCCAGAGAAGTGCTGCACTTTGTGAGAACCAGTGGAAAGGAGCCTGAGCTGCTGGAACCCATTCCCTCTGAATTCATGGTATGATAGGTCTAAAAAAAGACAAAAGACCCCCGGACTATAAAAAATCAGTCAGTCGATCGATCGATCATTCAGTCAGTCATCGGAAGGCATTGAGACAGGGCCATGTTTTACTTAGGAAGTTTAGGAAAAAACCCACTTTGTTGACTATAATGTTTCTGGCCTTTCTGGCCTTTGAGGTCATCAAAATGCGAATCAGTGCAAAGGGAATGGAAAGAAGGACACTTATTGATGGCAGTCACCATTCCAGTGATTGGGGGACTCAGAAGGGAATTAAGTTGCTGGGCAGAAACCAGGGAATCTCGAAATAGGGATTCAGGTCCAGAAATGGAACTGGGCTTCAGTTTTAATGTCCTCTAAGCCGGGGAACTGTCTGATTCACCTCTGGATTCCTGCTACAGGATCTTCAAAGGATGTTGTATGTTATAAATTCTCAGTGAATGTTTCTGGTCTGAATGAATGTTCAAACAGGAAATGTAGTAAGATGTGTTCTCTTCCTTCCTTGGCAGCCTTGGGCTCACACAGAACCTCGCAGATTTCTTTCAGTGTGGCTGCTTCGGCTTGGTGAAGCCCTGTGCCGTGGATTGGACGTCACAATACACCATGGTCTTCCACCCAGCGAAGGAGAAGGTCCTTCGCTCCGTATGAAGAAAAGCAACCCCAGACTCTCCCTCTGACCTGCTTGTGTTTATGTTGATGCCCTGTGGTCTGCAAGTGAAGTGAACATTCAGAGTTCACCTAAGCCCAAAGGAAAATGCAGGTGGTTTTTAAAGCTATTTGGTAAAAACAAGTTCTCAATAAAGGCATTACAGTTTTAGATTTAGCAAGATGGACTGTTCCTGAACAATCTTGGCAGACATCTAAAGAAACTTATATTTTTCACAAGAAAGTACAAGTTACATTTTTTTTGGAGATAATATTCCCTAATTATGGATAAAATGTGGTATTTTCAAATAGTTTATTGGTTGTTTCAAATAGTACTATTCTTTAAACTTATAATTTTTGATAAATTATTTGTGTTTGTTTTATCTATAAATATGTAAAAAATATTTAAATAGATGTATCTGTTTTGCTTTCACACTTAATAAATTTTTTTTTGTAGTTGAGATTTCATTTCTGACACTTAACACTTTCAGAATCTTAAATTGAGAAAAGGTGTATATAGGACATAAACTGATTCGTGATTCCAGGAATGAGTTGAGCTCTCTGTTAACACCAGTAAGCAAGATTTAATTTAGTTTTCCATCTTACTTAGAAAATTGAACAGAGGAAATCTTAAAGATTAATTACTGTTTTTACTTAGTACCCTCAAAACATTGGACTGATGTGATTGTAATTGCTAATTTCCCTACAAATTCAACTTTAACTCTTGGTATTGTATATAAATGCCCCTGGGCATGGCCCCTTCCTGCTGAAAACCATTCCTTATGGTTCCGTCGCTCTTGGGGTAAAGGCTAAAATTCTCATCATGACCTCCAAGGCCTTGAATAATATAACCTTATTTTGTTTACCAGTCTTACTCTGGACCACGCTTTGTACTGGAACCACATTGACCTTTCAGTTTTTCAAGGATCCATTCTTTCCTCTACAGAGCCTTTGCAAATAAGGAAACTAAAGCCTAAAGAAGTTCCTGTCTTCTCCAAGGTCACTTAGACACTAAATGCGGTTGCAGCTCTAGGAGTGCTGGTCACCTTGAATACTGTCCAATGCACTCTATGTGTTCAGTAAACATTTAAATTCGTTGAATGAATGAATGGTTTTTAAGCAGGATGTGATGTGATCGTAATTGTTTGAAGACTGATTCTCTACTAGGGGACAGAAGGACTTTCTCAAGCTATATTCTTTCCCTTTCTCTCTCTTCGGACTCTTGTACCAAGTATGTATTCTCAAATTGTGGTCCATACACCATTTAATCAGAATTACAGGGATGGGACAGGGGCTCACTTGTTTAAAATTCAAATACCCCACCTCACACCTTCCAAACGACTATATTCCAGCACTTCTAATTGACATGTAATAAGGAAAGCACATTTCATTAATTTAAATTATTCCATAGATATTTATTGAACACCATGATAGGTCTTTCAGGCCATAAAACATTTAATTGGGCACACTAATCACAGAGCTTGCAGTCTAGAGGGAAAGCTAAGATAAATGAGCCTATAGTATAATGTCGAAAATATTAAAAGCCATAAGAGGGGTACAAATAAAATATTGTTAGAGTTTAGAGGTTGGAGAGAGCCTCAGTGGATGTGATCAAGTGTTTATGGACGATAAGGCATTAGAAAGGGTCTTTCAATGATACTTAGTTTGGAAATACGGAGTTGGAAGTGAAAGGCATTCTCATGGAGAGAACTCTACAAGTGAGGACAATGGGAGAGTCTGAAGTGTAGTTAGAACCATGACAGGCTGGGTCTATAGGGTGTTTAAAGTGGGGAGCATGGTCAGTAAATTGGACTGTTGATTGGGACTAGATCTCCAGGAGCCTTGAATGTTAAGCTAAGGAGCTGTATTTAAGTGAGCAATAAGGAGCTATTTCTTTACTCACTTGTCAGTAAAAAGTCCTCTTATATCCTCTTGTCTGCTCTCACCAACCCCTGCCAAGTAATTACTCTCAAATTGGGGTCCACAGACCATTTACATCAGAATAACAGGCCTGGGATAATGATGGGGGTGGTGTCTGGGGATCACTTGTTTAAAATTCAAATTCCTAGGATGCCTGGGTGGCTCATTTGGTTAAGCGGCTGCCTTCGGCTCAGGTCATGATCAGCTCAGGTCATGATCCCGGGGTCCTGGGATCAAGCCCTGTGTCGGGCTCCCTGCTCAGCAGGGAGCCTGCTTCTTCCTCTGCCTGCCACTCTCCCTGCTTGTCTGACAAATAAAATCTTTAAAAAAATAAAATTCAGATTGCTCTTCTCAGACTTTCTAGAGGTCTGAGGAGTGAGTCTTGGAATCTCAGTTTTTATCAGGTTCCCCAAATGATTCTTACATTTACATGATACCGTTTGGGAATCATTTACATAAGGACTCTTACCCCACCGTTCCATTGTGGCTTTTCCTCAGGCATACGTTCGTGGGAGAGTTTTAAGAAAAAAAAAGTTTGAGAGTCGGTGTTTTATAGCTAGGCATCCTGGGTTTGAGTCCTTGGATCTGCCAATTATAAGTGTCTTTTACCCCTGAACAAATGACTTACCTCTATAATGCTCTAGTTTCCTCATTTGTATCATGTGGATAATAATAGTAGATACCTCCAAATATTGTGATGAGGATTAAATGTGTTAATAACCTAGAAAGTGCTTAGAATTCTCCTTGGCACATAATAAATGCTCGATAAATGCTATTAATTCAGGAATCTTTGGAAAATTGACTAGAGGTAAGGAAATGTGCCATATTCACCCTTCCATACTCTGTGTTCTGTGTTTGGGGACTACGATTCTCAAAACTACAGTTTTCCTTGTCAGCTGATTTTCCATTAAGTTCGGCCAGTAGAGGAGGAGGGGAGAAGAGACTTCCACCCTTCTTAGCAGCAAGTCCTCTCAGTGTTGTTCCTGCAGTGGCCCTTCACCCTGATGGTGACACTTGGAATCTGTCTAGCTTTTCTCCTGCGTTCCCCAAACCACCTCCATTGTTGTCCCTTAGAATCCCCAGCAGGACCCAGATAGGGCTGTCTGCTGGGAGGTCTGGCTCATAGCCCTGAGATACCTGGCCTGGAGGCATCTGAATTAGGGCGCTCCTATCTCCTCTTTGTTTGTCGGGGCTGCTTCCCCGCAGGTGCCATCTCTGTGCTAAATCAGTGTGCTTCTCTTTACTTTTTGAAAAAGATTAGCACCTGCTTCGTCAATTCCCTCTATTATTTTCTCTCTGTTAAAAAACACAAAACAAAACAAAAAGCCTAGTGTGGTCTCTGTTTTTCTGACTGGACCCTGACAGATCTAGAATGTTAGAGATAAGCTTTTAATAATATTCTAGGCAAGAAGTGATGAAGGGGCAGATTACTGATTGAATGTGGGGGGAAGGGAAGGTAGAGTCCAAGATGACTTGGAACCCAGTGAATGAGAGGGTGGCAGTGCTCTTCTGAGAAGTAAAGAAAGCCATGGAGAGACTAGGTGATGAGTTTGGTGGTTGGGGGCTACGGAATTTGAGGTATCGCAGGCTGTGCGGTGGAAAAGTCTGGAAGGCAGCTGTAAAGAGACCAGGGCATGGATGGGAGTCATGAACACGGATGAGGTTGTCACAGGAAAGAGGTAGAAAAATGAGATGCAAATGAAATGGGGAGTTGCCCACCTGGAATGGGAAGATCAATTCTAGAAAGACACCAAAGATGACAACTCAGTGCAAACAAAGAAAATATGAGGGGGTGGGGGCAGGGAGCAGGAACACGACCTTACAGAATATGGATTTAGGGAGCTGGAGATGAGGAGGGACCAGCGGGGGGGAGAGAGTACGTACCGTGGCATAGAATTCAAGAAGAATTCAAAGAGGAAGGAGTCACTCGTCAGGAGCTGAGGAGAGGACAACTGAAGAAAGATGGGTGTTGTGGCTCGGAGGGTAGTGGCGGGCTCAGTGGAGCCGTGGCGGTGGGGGAGTGGGGTGCGCAGCAGGGAGGGCACTTGGAAGCCTGATGCGCAGGCAGTAAGGACCACATGGAACAGAGTCCTACGGCTTGGCTTTGAGAGGAGCAGGGAGAAGGCGGTAGCTTAGGGGCAAGGTGGCCAGGTTTGGGCTTGTTCGGTTTGTCGGGGCCAGGGGATTGGGACTCTTACCCTGCGATGCCAGAACTTCATTCCTTTCCCCAAATATCTGTGTAGTTCTATCGGAGATTGCATCTGAATCCCTTCCACAATTATTAGCATCCTGAGGGTGCTGCCTGTGATTTAGCAGACAGGCTGTACACTGAGCAGTGAGAAGTGGAATATCTTGGGTATAGAACGTTCGGTATTATAGCTGCGAGTATTTCAGTGCAGGGAGTTCATGCAGTAATAACCGCCCCCCACATCTCACTGCCTTAACAGAAGCCTTCTTTCCCCCTCTTGTTACAGCCCGCATAGCTGTTTGCAGACACTCTAACCTGCAGGGACCCAAGCTCCCTCCCAGCTAGAGCTCCCACCATTTTCTAGAGCCTCAGGGCCTGCTGGCCCTTCTGCATCCACGGCTGTGGGAAGAGAATGGAGCCTGTCCTGGAGGTCTTGGGGGCCTCAAGTCCCGTGTCCCATGTCCCATGTCCCAGTCGATGTAGGTGAGCCTGGAAAATGTAGAACATTGCCCAGGAAATCAAGGGGAAACACAAAGACTGCTAAACCACAATAAGGTTCTTCCTTTGTTTTGCTTTGTTTTTTGTTTTTTCATTTCCAACCTCCTTCACTCTGCAGGTAATAATCTCTTCTTTTACATTCTAGCAGAATTTGCTTGTAGTCCAGCCTACACTCCCACTTCACTCGCTCAACAAATGTTTACAAAGTGCTTACTGTTCCTAGAGCACCATGAATACATACATGTCACATTTTAACAAGGAAGCAGAGGGGAATTCAAAATCGCAATGTAGAGAGAGCAGTGCTGTGTCACTTCTATAGGCTGTGTATCCAGAGGTGGATTAATTCTGCTCAGGAAGTTCAGGAAAGATTTTGCAGAGGAGATGGCATTTGACCTGTGACTTGATTATAGGCGTTTGCCAGGCTGAGAAGTTGGGTGGGGTGGTGAAGATGGGGGCAGGGGGTGGGGCCCCGTCTTCTAGGCGTTTCAGGCAAAAAGATCAGCATTAGCAAAAGCATGATGGGATAAGGATGCTTGGCCTATTTGGAAAGCTTCAAATCTGAGTGTAGCTGGAGCTCGTCTGGAAGAGATGGTCTAAAGCTAAGTTGAAGGGTGAGTCCCAAGTCAACCTGTGAAAGTCCTTATATGATATACTGTTATGGGCCAAATTCTGTCCCTCCCCCTGGCCCCACATCTATGTGTTGAAGTCCAAACCCCCAGAACCTCAGAATGAGATTTTATTTGAAGACAGGGTCATAACAGAGGTAATTAAATTAAAATGAAGCCTTTCAAGGTCCCTAATGCAGTAAGACTGGTGTCCTTATAAGAAGAGGAAATTAGGACACAGACATGCACAGAGAGAAGGCCATGTGATAACACAGGGAGAAGGTGGCCATCTATAAGATAAGGGGAGAGGTCCTCAGAAGAAACCAACTCTGCTGACACCTTAATCTCGGACTTGTAGCCGCTGGAAGTGTGCAGATGTAATTTCTGTTGTTTGAGCCAAACCTGTCCATGGTCCTTCATTATGGAAGCCCTAGCTGACTACTATGTATACGAAAGGGTAGGAATGGAAGGGATGTATTCTAGAGACGTTTTGGAGTCAGAATCAAGGAGGCTTGGGGAGTGAGGCAAGGGAGGGGGAGGGGGAGGGCAGAACTAAGGATGGCTCGAGTTTTGAGCTGAGTCTCCCGGGTGGATGGGTGGTGGGGCTGGTAACTGTGAGATGCGGTAGAGGAGGAGAAGGTTGCACTGTCCAGTGATCATTTCACGTGTGTATCTTACCCCTCTGCAAGCCTGGAAGTCTCTACGGGAGGGGACTTCCTAGTGAAGGCCAAGGGACTATATTGCTTTTAAAATCCGTGCAGGCTACAGGGGACTTGACTGACTTATTTCAGTTTATCACTGATGTTATTAATTGTTCGAGTGACATTGATGGGATCCCAGACGACTCTGGCCAAAAGCTTACAAATTAAAAACAATTGCCCTGCGCTTCCTTCCCCAGAGAGTGTAAAGTGTACAGTATTTCCACCCTCAGGTCATTTGGTGGAACTCTGCGGCTGAATTACCCAGCAGGGGTCTCTGGACAAAGAAAGCATACGTCTACATTACCTCTCTGAAAGGGGAATGGGACACAACCTCTGCCAGCTCTTTGTTTTTCTCTGAGCCATTCTATTAATGCCAATCCAATAGAGAAAATGACAAAAGGTAACTGCATTTTGAGCGTCAAAAAACTAGTAAATAAATGCATAATAGAGTCAGTGCGGGGCTTTGTCTATGACAGCAACCCCGAATAAGTGATCATTTTAAAGAAAGTCTTCTTGAGACTTGGAGCATAGAAGAACCCATGGTTTAGTCTAGATACTCACTTGCTTTCGTTTCCTCCCATAATTCAGAATTGCATGGGGGTGGGAGAGATGCGGTCGTTGTTGAAAGCAGAGCCCCAAGAAAATGCGCACGCCTGGGCTGCCGAGAACTTGCTGAGGAGGCACAGAGACATTTTTAATTGGCTGCATTTCACGGGTGAGACTGGTAATTTGACGTAGGAGAGGTTTTCAGAGAATTGCTAAACCCTAGGGAATTGTCCCAGAATAAAAGAAAATCATCCTCCCGTTGTTTACGACACAGAAGCAAACTCTGCGTTTTGTTGCCATGTCCGGTTTTTATGAAATGTGTGAAGATTGCAAAGCCCATTGTAGGACAACAGGACTGACTCTTCAGCAGTTTTTTAGTTTTGATGTTCCTTTCAGAATTTGCTCTCCTGTTGTCTGCTTCCTCTGGAACCCCGTTTCCTTCTGCAGCGAGAGAGCCGCTCAGCGGACAGATTCTGGAAGCCCACTCTCCTTGGCCTCTCGTTCCTCCTCTTCACGCCTTCCCCAGGTGACACCAGGATTCGTGACATCCTTTGCAGTGAGTTTCTCGAAAACCCCTCTGTATTTTTTTTTCTCCAAATCTCCCTCTACTCTAAAGAAAAGATCCAGAGACACACAAAGTGCCACTAAAACATTTATTTATTGCCTCTCCCACCCCGGTATCAGAAATAATAACACATTTGTTACAGCTTAAACTTTTAATACTTTTCTTCCAAAAGTGTTTTCTAACTTTGGGTCAAGACTGTGATCAGTTCCGAAGAGAAATACTGGCTGACCCTCCACGAGAGGATGATCGGGCAAGGCTTTCCGTCCTGCAGGAGAACATGGCAAATGCTCGAGGCCGGTGAAGTTTGGCAATACCTTTCACTCTTTCTTCTCCACTTGTTGTGTTAGGCCTCCAAACCCAATACCTGTAGGGCCAAAATTTTTGGCATAGCAAACTGTGAACGAGAGGGGGTAAAAGGGAGAGAGAATGGGTTGGTTAGACCGCAGTTGCGCTTCTTGGGGTCTGGACAGTCCTCTCACCTGTGAGAGGCATCCTTGCCATACCTGTGTTCCTAAGTGAACTTTGAAGTATATTGAACTACCTTGACTTTCGATCTCCTGATAAAAATTGTTCATACTTCCGGGCACTTAGGACCAAGTGTTCACAGGCATTTTGTCATTTGAGTCAAGACAAAATGGCCCCTGCTTGCCTGCCCAGCCTCGTCCCCTCTTGCCTCTGCCTCCTTCCCGCCACCCCAGGCACAGAGAACCACCCACGGTCCCTGGAATGAACCGTGGTGCCCTGGCTGGGGTGCTGTTGCACGCACTGCTCCCCGTTCCTTGGCTGTCCGCCACCAAAGTCCACATTCACCCTTAAGACCAGAGGAGGCTTGTCTTCTAAGAAGCCTTCCCTAACACCCCAAGCTGCTCACTTGCCTCTTTGTATGCTACTGCACTGTATACTACCAGAGCTTCTTTCCCTTGGCAATGCAATTATTTGTCTACGGGTCGATCTCTCTGCTGGCTGCAGCAACATTTTAGGGTTTTTGGCCTGTGAATGCTGAGGACCCTCTGTGTCCTCCGCTGTCAGGAAAAGGCATCTCCCATGGGATAGTGCATTCCTTCGCATTCTGTCTCCCTGTGGGCAAAGCTTTGGCATCCTGCAGTCTTGATTAGGAATGGCCTGCCTCTGCCCCTCTCCCATTGCTCCTCTCACTCCATTCCAACACACACAGTTGGAGACCTAGGGACACCATTATTACTTGCAAGTGTGGGCGGGCACCACTGAGAAACAATAGGCCCTGGAGAGGCTCTGAGGTTGAGGACACATTGCCTTGGCCCGAATGCTTCCCCTCCTTTTCGTAGCATCAGAAGAGAGCTAACCTTTCCTACCTCTCCACAAGACAAAGGGACCGTGGAGGCATCTGGGGCTAGAGCTGTGAGAACCAGAAGGAAAACCTGTTTCTCAGTTCTGTCCCTGCGATCACTAAGTGATACGCAACATTAGAAACAGAAACGTCAGGAAGGAAGGAGGGAGAGAGCAAGAGCGGGAGGGAGGGAAGGATCTAGATATGTCTCGATTAATTAAAGAGAGGTCAGACTCTCTAAACTAATGAGCTATTATTTAATCTAATGAACTAAAGAGAGTTCATCCTCCCCCAGTCGCCTGTAACTACCACTTGGGTCGACAAAGGGCATTTGGGTTTTCAGAAGGGAATGTGATGCTGTTTATCGAGTCCTGTGGCCTGTTCCAGGACTCGTGCTCTCTGCCCCCAGGCACCCAGCTGCCTTGAACCACTGAGCATCTGCAAGCATCCGGTCCCTCCCGCGTGTTCTAATGGAAGACCAGAGCTGGGCCGGGGGTAGAATTCTTTCCCTTTAGTGGTTTTGCTCCCCATCCTAAGAGCCCAAACTCCGCTCAGGCTGAGCAGCCATACCCCCTGGCAAACACAGCTTACCCTCTAAGGATCCTCCTTGGGAAAACCTCTCAAGAGAGTCCCTGAACCACTCACCTTTGCAGTAAAGTTCCCCATCTTTGTCAGTGACATTCGTGGACTCTAGACTCTTCCCACAGATGGCGCAGCGAAAACATGTCTTGTGCCAAGGCTGAGGGGTGCAGGAGAGCGGGAGAGCTACGTAAGTGTGGGGGGCAGCATATTCTGTGTCCATGTTAAATCTCACCAGCAGCATATAAAGGAGTGCCACTGTCTTAACCACTCATGTATCTAGTCGACCCCAGAATAATTTTTCCAGGGATTCAGAGAAAATGAGATACTATGGATTCGGCCAGCAATTCTTAGAATCCCTACAAATAAATTTATCGAAGTGATCACCACATGTATTCCTTCAGAACAGAGTAAATAGGAGAGGGCTTCCCCCTTCTAGAAGATCAAGGAATAGAGTAGAGAGAAAGGAACTCGGACTTGGGGCCCTGAATACGTTCATTTACGCTGAATATAAAGTTAAAGAAGAAAAGAAGTGAAGAGAGAAGGCAATTGGCCAGGTAATTCAGCTTTGCTTTGTACTCTGTGTATTTCTCGTGGAAGACAGTTGCCTGGCTTGGATCATCACAAGATGGCCTCCTTCCTCACACCCGCCTGTCCACCAGGCATGGCCTAGGGGTTCTCATACATCTCCAAGTAGTCGGTTTGAGGGTGGAGACTGCCTTCATATTTGAAGTCAGACACTCTCCAGGGCCCTTATTTCCACCCACCCCACTCCACTTTAGTATAAACGGGTTTTCCTTTGCCTTTGTTGGGCCCAAACCCTCTGGTGAATACCCTGAAACCAGAGGTTGTAGAACCAAGTGTGTGGTACTGTCTCAGACATTGGATAACTCCCCTGACTGCCAGGATGCTTGGGAGCAGGGATGCTTCTCACTGCCATGAGGGGTCTGCTCTACCCATCGGTGGTGATTGAGTTATGCAGTGGTGACTAGCTCACAGGGCTGACACCTTTCTGGAAGGATTTTGGACACTGAAGGACAAGGGGCTGGTGCACCTTTGTATCTCCGAGCTTCTGGCTGGGTGCCTTCCACCTAGTGGACTGAGGCTTGTTGCATCGAATTGCACCAGTTTTAGTTTCCAAAGGCTCTGCCGAGTGGCAGCCACAGCCCAGGAAAGTGGGTGAGAATGGGTGGCTCCTAACGTGGCTCCTAATGTGGCTCCTGGGAGCAAAGGAGAATAAAGGGCCCGGCTCCCACCTGTGCACAGTTCCTACTCCTCTCTCACTCCTCCCGACTGATCCTGTGCAGATGAGCAAGTCCCATTTGGCTCACATGGCAGTCCTTACCTTGCCCCCTCCCATCACCTTCTCAGCAGCATAGACTGACTTTCCGCACCGGGGGCACTTCTCTGACTCTCCAAATTTTGCGGTGAACTTGGAAGGGTTGCTGGTGGTGGCTGAGCGTGCAGGCTTTGGGGACCTGGTAGGGACAGACAAATGAATGAAACCTATAGACCTTGTTGGCAATGAGCACTTAGCTGTGTGACCGTGAGCGAGTTACTTAACTTCTCTGCTTCAGATTCCTCATCTGGAAAAAGGAGCTGCCTTCCTCACAGGGTTGTTGAGAGGGTTTGATGAGGGGACATGAGGAAAGCCCTTGGAAATCTGAGTGTCTCCTGGTATGTAGTAAGGGCTAACAAACCTAGCTCCCATTGGCTTAAATCTTTCCTTTCTGTCGTTAAGCCTTTAGCTAGTGTTCCATGTGCATTAGCTTGTGTTGTTGTCATGTTAGTATTGTTGCTAGTGTTTAGATTTTTCTGTACCATCTCGAAGCCTACTGGTCTGCTTCACCGAGTGAGTTGTGAAGATTACTATAGAGCAAGATGGGATCTCGACAGTTGATAGTAAACAAACCACAGTCCAGTACGTTGATGAGTCCTTGTCACAGTTCAGGTGGTGATCCTGCCTCAAAAGGTCACCTGTCCCCATGTCGAGCAACATCTAAGATAGAAGCACAGGAGCCTCCCCCCCCCCCCGTTTCCATCTCTGTTGGTGTTTCCTTGTACGTTTACCACTTGCATCTCATCATAACCTCTAAGATAGGCGGGACTAGCTGGGGGAAAGCAAGGGTTCGAGGGGTCCCTGCCCAAGGTCAGGCAGCTCATGACTGGTGGAGTTGGGACCAAACCCAGGTCTGTGGACTCTTATTCCTCTTTGGTGTAATGTCATAAGGAAGCCATAACAGAGAAGAGTGGGCTTCGGGCAATGCGTGGCCCAGAACGAGGTCGGTATCTTTCTTCTGAGGTCGGTATCTTTCTTCACTAAACAGTGTGCAGTTGGGATCGAGTAATGAGAAAAATTCAAATGACTAATCATACATCGCTGCATCATTTTCCCAGGCTCTACCATGGGCTACTCTCTTTGGAAGGGGCCAGATGACAGTTTAGATGGTCTAACTGCTGCCCTCTGGGGGAGACCCTCCATGGGCCACTGGCTCATGTGGGTCTTTCTGCCTAGTCCCACTGTGGAGCTGAGCCCAGAAGTTTCCGGATGACACTGTGGGCAAGTGGCTGTCAGTCTGTACTCAGTTCCAGGCTGGAAGTCAGCAAGATCATCAAGACAGTAGACCAGCCTGGTAGATGGACGTTGTACGGGGTGGTAGCCCAGCTTCCCTTCATCATGCTGGGGGGACGTCAGCATTGTGTTGTCAGCGGGCAGCTAGGGGGGCCCAGAGAACAGTCATAATTGATTGTTTATTCCTGAGGCCCACTGCCCTCCCTGCAGACCCACCCTCCCTGTGATGTGGACATTAGTCATCTTACAACCCGAGGGAAGAAATCTTTTAGTGACAAGCCCACAGCGAATGGCCATTGCTTCCCTGCCATATTTATGTGATTTACAAGAAACGCTCAAAGGGGAAGAAAAGAGACTCCATGCAGTTTTAGCAAAGGTCAAACAATGGAAAATCTGCACTTTCTGGGTTTTCTCTTGACATGTAAGCCAAGAGCCATGGTGTAAAAGTAATTGCCCTTTAGAAAGGCAGATGATTTGAAGAGAGTCTTGGGAGAGATGACACATTGTTAAAACTTGGTCAGACTGAGTATTCCTATTGTTGGCAAGTCAACAATAGAGTCCATTCTCCCACTTGCAGAAAACGTTACTATAGGAACAGAATGAACTGTCCTGATAGCTGGGGCTCTACCGGGCTGGGAGAAGCGAGGCAGTAACTCACTGTTGGAACTGGAGGCCCAGATGTTCGCCTGTGTCCGTGCTGAGGCAGCCGGCGCCTTGTCCGTACCCGATCCCCTTGGGGCCATACCTGCGCCCGTAGCAGATCTTACAGTAGATCTCCGACTCGTGAGCTGCCACCGTGGTGCTGTCCAGAGCCTTCCTGCAGGCCACTGCCGGGGAAGGGAGGGTCAGGGGGCTGGGGCCACGGTTCCTCTCCCACTTCCCCGAAGCCTTGATGCCATGCTCAGGGCCAAGAGACCCAGCAAGAGGGGTCCCCGGCCAAGAGCACAACTCTGATTCCTGACCAGAGCATTCTGAGCTGTGGGCTCCATGGCACCCCTGATTTCATAGGTGAGGAAGCTGGGAAGCAGAAAAGGGACAGAATGTGCTCAGTGGAACCCAGCTAGAAAGAGGGGGAGGCCGGGATCAGAACCAGCTGTGTGGTCTTGGACCAGCTAAGAATATTGTCCCTGAATCCAAACAACCTGAATCCCTGAGTGTCTCAGCCCAGATGACACCAGGAAAGTGTGTGTCTGTGTGTGTGCAGGTGTGGGTAGAGGATAAGGCGCTGAGGTGGGGGTGAGTTTATTTTTCCTTAATCTTATCAGAATCAGTGGCAAACAGTTCCTCTACTTACTTTGAAGAGCACTATGATATGCAAGGAGTCAGTTACCACTGAGGCTACTTTTGATCCAGTTCTGGAAGCGGGAGGTGGTGAAGGGGTAGACCTATCTCGTAGACCCTTAGGCTTATATTGACTTAAGCCCCCTGGTCACTGGTTACCCAATATAAAGTATCCCCCATAATATAAAGTATATAAGACAAGCCTCCATTTTCCAAAAAGAAGATATATAGAAAAGGTGCTTTTTTTGCCAATTTGAAAAAATAAATTTTTGACATCTAAAACTAATGATGTACTATATATTGGCTAATTGAATTAAAAAATAAAATAAAATAAACTTTTAAGGATGTACATGAAAGTATTAAAAATCTACTTATAATATTTAATTTAATAATATAGATCAATAATATGTTGATTTGGAGAGTTTCCTTTTTCTAACCTCACACAAATTCAGGAAACGATTGTATCCAAATTCTTCCTCTGCGTAGTCACCAGCAGCATCTCCCTATCACCAGTGTCTTTTTGAGGCAGCGGACTCAGCTCTCCAGCTCCCCACTTCTGTCTGCATCTTTGAGGGGCAGCCCTGTTTGTACCTGAGCCGGAGGCTGTCACCCGGAATTTATATCTCAACCAGAAGTTCCTATTAGCATAACATTTGAGCAGCTTTAAAGAACATGTAGCTGGGGCGCCTGGGTGGCTCTGTCAGTTAAAGCGTCTGACTCTTGATTTCGGCTCAGGTCATGATCTCAGGGTCTTGGGATCGAGCCCAACATTGGGCTTGGAGCTCGCCATGGAGTCTGCTTGAGGTTCTCTCTCTCCCTCTGCCTCTGTCCCTACCCCCAGTCATGCTCTCTCCCTCTAAATAAATAAAATCAAAAAAATATATGTAGGATTTCTATAACTTAATAACTTGCTTCACTGCTTTGTAACAGTGATTCTTAAAGGTTGTTTATTGTGGTACTCACTGCTTATAATAGTGGGGTCGTAGCCCCAAGAATGAATAACACATGTGCATTCGATTTATTTGCCTCCTTTTTGTTTTTAACCAGTTCAAGTGACCTTTTAAGCAATCCAGCATGAATGAAGTTGTTGCAGGGTAGTATGCCTTCCTCAAATGGTATTTTATTTAAAAACATAAAGTAATTGAATATGAGAGTGGGTGAAGAGAAAGAAGGTTGTGGATGAGGGGTTGGTGGTTGTGTGGATGGGAAAGTGAGTGGAAATTCATTAAACAATTATGTCAACATTGTATGTGTTAAAAAATCTGTATCTTACCTATCTCCACCCTTATTACTATCACTACAAGTCTCCAGAAAAACATCTCCGGTATTCATTGATATTCTAGACTGTGAGTTCCTTGAGGGCAACACTTGTATTTTAATAACCTCAGTACATAGTATGGGGCCTGGCCCAGAGTTAGTCCTCTGTAAACATTTGTTGAATGAATGAATGAGTGAGTAGATGAATGCATGCACGCACATGTGAATAATGGTCAGTGACTCATCCATGATTCTACAGCAGTAAGTTGCAGAGCCATGACTGGCCTCAGGTCCTCTGACCCCTGCTCCAGTCCATCCCTCCAGGACTGCGTATGCCCCATCATGCCTGGGCCCTTCCTATAGCCACACCCCGGGTCCTGACCAGCTTCCATCCACAGGCATCACTGTAGCCATTCACCGCCATGTACGTGATGTGTGGTCAGTGCAAGATGCACACCGACTTCCATCACTAAGTACAAACAAAAAGGAATATAAAATATCCCATGAATAATGTGTATCTTGATTACATGTGGAAATTATAATATTTGGATATATTGGGTTAAATAAAAAGTTTAAAAATTAACGTCACTTCTTTATACCTTTCTAAAAATATGCCTGCTAGAAACGTTAAATGTATATATATACCTTGCATTATATTTCTTTGGACTGCATTGGTAAGGAGGATTAAGATTTGTCTAGAAGTTTGGAGAACACTGGCCAGGGGACAAGCTAAGGTAGGCTCTGGTTTTCTGAAGCCTATTTATGACAACTACAGGTTGGCCTGTAGACAGGCAAGTTCTGGGTGATAAAATAGAAAAGCATGCTCCTCTCCGGGATCCTTCTGTCCACTACCACAAAAATGTTTACTGCTCACATCCTCATCCCACCCATGAGTTCTAAGGAAAATATCAAAGGATTAAAAGGGATGTACCAGTAAATACTCACATCCCTTCTACCATGGCTCCATTGAACAGGGCGTCTTCCTGCTACCTGAGGAAAACAAGACGCCCCTGACCATGGAGAGCTTCCCTACCAATCCTGTTCTCACTCAGATACTAAAGTTGATCAGAGGAGAGTAGAGGCCTGATCGAGAACCCCAGTTTTCATCTTGTGACAACTATCACAAGGTGGGTACTATCATCTCCATATTATAGATGGGGAAATTGAGGCTCACGATGGTGAAATCACTTGCCCAAGGTCACGCAGTTATCACATGGTAGAGCCCAGACTCAAGCCCTACTCATTTGTACTCTAATTCCAGTGGTCTTTCCATTACTCCTTGCGCCTACTCTTTTTAAAGAGCACTAGCTGTTTTTGGACAAAAGCCGGAAGGTTATAGAAGGGACTCTTGAGCAATGACTTCTGGGTAATAATGTTGAATATGATGGGTGTATATGATGACTTAAAAATAATTACCCATTGAGGTGCCTGGATGGTTCGGTCAGTTAAGCGTCCAACTCTTGATTTTGGCTCTGGTCATGATCTCAGGGTTGTGGGATTGAGCCCCGCATCAGGATCCGCCGTGCTAGGCATGGAGCCTGCTTAAGATTCTCTCTCTCCCTCTCCCTCTGCCCCTCCCCACCTCAAAAAAAATTACCCATCATTGGAACCCAAAGCTTTAGTAAATCCGCCAACCCAGTCACTCAGAGCTGCTCTTCCATAAGAATTCTGTTTGCTGTGGAAGGTAAGAGATCATGGAAACTCCTGCAGCAGGTAAAACATTATTATTTCTGGCAGCTTAAGGACAAAGTGCCTCCATGCTTTAACAGATGGAGCCCAATCCTTGAAGCTCTGTGTGAAACAGTTTGAAGCCGTGCAATGCCTTGCGGCCACTGGGCTAAATCATGGTAGTGGTGTGGGGGACCATGTGGGGAGGAGGTCTGCCAAATGTCCAGCAAAGCTAGCCCTTAAGTCAGACCTGCAGGAGCAAAGCAAGGAAGGTAAGTGGCCAAAAAAGACTGTTCTCCTGGAACTGAACTAGCCACTGAAAACTCTAGAATGAAGTCATGTGGAAGAGACTGGACTGAGGGTCTAAAGGTACAGGTTCTACTCCTGGCTCTGCTGCAGGTGCTTAGAGATGAGAAATGATTTGTCCAAAGTCATGGGTCAGGCAAAGCCAGACTTCCAGGTGGACCCCAGGGTTTGTATCCCCCCCAGTTTTGACATTTGTGCATTTGTGTCCAGCCGGTGATGGTAAAGATACCCTTTGTCAGGCTACTGGTGCCCAGGCCCCAAACTCTTCCCTTTTGGACTATTACAGAATTGGCATATGTTGCCCCTCACCTGACACAGGTTCTTTCTTTTGAAAAGACCAATGGTAGCTGGCTTCAGTAACACTGGCCAGTGGGAACAACATAGAGCCAGATCCATCCTGGCTCCAGATAAGCGATGGCTTCCTTTCTCTGCCAAGTCACACTTTATAAATGTTGCCACTGGGTCAAGGTTTTCACCACGGTGGCAGCAGCAGGCCAGCTTGTTCTGACTTTGAGTGGCAGGGTAATGGCCTCTTGCTGGGCAAGCAGTTGGTGAGAGGGTGCTCAGGAGAACACCATTCTTTTACGAGGGGCCCCAAAGTGATATTTTTCTTTCTCTCTCTCTCTCTCTTTTTTTAAGTAGGCTCCAAGCCCCAAGCCCAATGTGGGGCTTGAACTCATGACCCTGAGATCAAAAGTCAGATGCTTAACCGACGGAGCCACCCAGGCGCCCCCAAAGTGATATTTCTATTAAGTTTCCAGGTGATGCTGCTGCTGTTGGTCCCGGGACCAGAGCCTGAGGACCACGGATATACAGTATCTGTGGCTAAATGTGAACTTTGCAAAGCCCTCTGGATGCTGCGGGGCCCTCGTGGTGTTCACCCAACTCACTGCAGTGGAAGCAGGTCTTGTGGAAACTCCTTCCATTGCACTGGATTTCTTCTGCGTGGTAAACTGTCTTTTCGCAGGCTCCACATTTCGCTCCTCCGCCCCAGTTTGGCATCTTGAAGACCCTCTGACCAAGGTCAAGTCTAACAGGATATAAAGCAAATACCCTGAATGTAGGTAACCTCAGGAGGGAACCAGTGCCTGGTAGTACTGTGGTCTCAAGACCAGGATCCAGCCCCAGTGTGTTTGGTGGTTCATTCATTCATTCATCCATGCATGCTTTCATCCATTCGTTCAGCAAATAGTTACTGTGTGTACATCCCTGAAAAAGCTCGGACACTCAGATGGCTCTGAGCAAGTCACTTAACTACTTTAGGACTCCTTTTCCTCTTCTGTTAAATTTCAGTAGCACCTGCCCTTATGTATCTCACAGGGTTCTTAGAAGGAATAGATGAGCTAATTTTGTGTATATGAAATTATATACAAATATTAAATTTTTTTGCATCTAAGGTTTTAAACATTCCATCAGAAGTGGGGATGATCTATGAAAATGGCATATCTTCTTATCTAGCTCAGTGATTCTCAGATCACGTCAGATCTTGCTGCTCTGCAGATGCTGGTTTGGTAGATGTGGGTGAGGCAGGAATTCTGCACTTCTAACAGTCTCCAGGCAGTGCTGATGCTACCCATAGGGGACCACCCTTTGGGTAGCAAAGCCTTAGCTAATCTTGTTGATAAAAATCTATGATAAATAGAATCCTCCTATCCCTCAGACTCAAGCAATAAGCTACAATGGCACTACACTAGCTCAGTAGTCTGGACACCTGCCTTCTGGTCTTGGGGCTACCGTCGCCGGCCGTGGGCAGTGAGATGAACTGTGTGGCTTCTCTTACATCTGTCTCCCCACCTGTACTATGAAGAGGGTCATTCTTTCCTGTGTGTATATAGAGGACCAAATGACACGATGTGCAGGAAGGTACTTGGCAGAGCTCACCGTGCCAGGTGTGATCACAGGAGCCAGGTGATGATGCTGCGTGTCCTCCCACACCCTTCCAGGACCTTCGGCTGCAAGGAGCGGCTGATAGTCACAGCCCCAGACCCTCATTGTCTCCTCGCGATAACATTTGTGTGAGAGATACCAGACAAGTAGGGGCATCCAAAAACAACTTTCCCTTTCTTTCTGTGTCTGTGCATAAGTATGAATCCAGTTGTCAGTTTTCCCAGAGCAGAACTAAAATCAGCCACCCATACTCAGTGACATTTCTGAAATCCTGCCAGCTCCAGGGGGCTGAATTTTCTCTGAGATCCTTTGGTTTCTAAGAAGCCTGGTATGTCATCTTGTCATTGACACCGAGCACTATCAGGCCCTTCCAAGTGGCTGCTTCTGACCTTCTCTTTCCCTTCTGGGAAGCCAGTCACCTTCTTGTAATAGTTGGCGATTAACACTAAGCCCTCCTATGTCAACTGGTCTGGAATGTGCCTTCCAGCCTTATAACAAAAACAGGTTTTGCTAAGAAACAGAAGGTAAATAGCAAACCGACCACTGAATCTGATACCAGGACCTGATACCAGGACCGAAGGGAACATCCCTACCTAAATGTCCCTGTAAAGAGCTTTCCCACTTACAAAAACAGTGTGAGATTAGCCAGGAACATCCTATCTGCTTCCTCTCATAGAAGCTGGCTCTTCTTTTTATTCAGTAAAATTTTAGAAAATACACTTGAAACTTTTTTTTTTAAAGGAAACATTTAGTGCATCTATTTCTGTAGTTCAGGTTGTTTAGTCTAGAGGAAAGAATAATGGATTTTGAAATGAAAAGGCTTGGTATCAAGTCTACATGCGTTCATTTGCCATGCATTTACTACCTACCGATCATGTGTCAAGTTCTGTACTGGGTACTTGGTACGGATCAAGGGGAAGAAAACTTATAAAAGTAAGTAATTTGTGTCACCTAGAATGAGAAGTCCACATTCTAGAGGAAGAGGCAGGAACCAGAATACTCTGTACCAAAGAAGAACCTTATGAGAGTACCATGCAAACTCAAAGGAGAATATGGCTACCCACGTTTAGACTGGGGATGAAAGCAATGAGTTGTTAGAGGGTCACAGTTGTCACATCCAAATGAGGTTTTGCATGGTGAATAGGAGTTTACCAGATAGAGAAAAGGAGGAAGGACATTTCAGGCAGAGAAAAGAGCACACAGAAAGGCATATCTTAATATCTCCTAAAAGAGCCCAAATTATTTATTTTTGACTCCATTAAAAATTTTAGGTCTCAGGGCGCCTGGGTGGCTCGGATGGTTAAGCATCTGCCTTCGGCTCAGGTCATGATCTCCGGGTCCTGGGGTCAAGTCCTGCATCGGGGTCCTTGCTTGGCGGGGAGCCTGCTTCTCCCTCTGCCTGCCACTTTCCCTGCTTGTACTCTCCCTCTCTCTCTCTCTGGCAAATAAATAAATAAAATCTTAAAAAAAATTTTTTTTTTAGGTCTCTATGGTTGGAATAGATCTTCAAGATTGACCAACCCCCTTATTTACAAACCAGGTAGGGCAAAAGAAGTAAACATGTGGGAGTATTTTCTTAGCTAATTTCTTTTACTAAGATTCACCCTTCTCTGATTAAAGATGATACATTCTCTGGAAAAGAGTAGAATCACATAATTTTGTTCATGTTCACTTTGATCCTGGATTGTAACATAAAATAGAAGAGAAATGTAATATATATCTGGGAATGAGACAATGACACTTGTGAAATTAATGAGATGGAAAATTTCAATAAAAACAAGCCTAGGTCAGATTTCTTATCTCAAATCTTTGGTGGAAATCTCATTGGCATGTCCTGCAAGTTAATGGTAGCCAGAGATGGCCCTTGGGAGGATGTGTACGTGTACATTCAGCAATTGCCTACACATGATACTTTTCAAAGTGAGGATAAGATTACAGATAATACCTTCTTCACAAGGTAATGGATCCTAGCACAGGTTATTTTTTAAGTGATCATAAAATATCTGACATACATATATTAGGACTTGAAACCCAGAATAGAAATCCATGAGCATTTTATTAAACAGGTGCTGAGTTCCATTTTTAAAGTTGGAAATGTAGCTACGGAGGCTAAACACAGAAGACATCTCTGATTTCTTCTGCTGCTCAAAGGCCAAAAGGCAGAGTGTGTGGTAAAGCATCCTGAATTGAAAGACATGGGTTCTAATTTTGACCTTGTGACCTTGAACTTGGGTGAAATATGATGGAATTGAAAGTAGTATCGAGGAGCTAGTCAAAGGCAAGGCATCATTACCCCCTTTACTTCAGGTTATTCAAATAGCACCAATCTGCTAATTAAGTCACTGTGATTTGAAAGCACATTTAAGTCCTGGCTCACATACATAACCTTTTTAGCCTCCCACATTGCTTTGGAATTCCTGTGTCTCAACACTCCACTAGCCAGGCCCAGAATGTGCGTTTATACTGGCAAGATACCAAGGGATGGGTCATTTGTTTATCAGTGTTGCCTGGCACAGGCAAGGGTCATTGAAGGTAGGATGCCAAATATAGGCTTGCCCGTTACTCAGCCCCATCTGCCACCTGGGTCACAATCTCCATCACATCACCTGGCATTACTCCCTGGGGCCGGTCCCGGAGATGGCTGTGTTGTCACTGATGAAGTCGAGGGTCAGGATTGAAACGGGGGACAGTCTGGGGTTCCTGACGGTGAGATAGATTGCAAGCTTTGCTACGTCAGCTAGGAAGAGGGTGGGCTCCAGACTTTTGGATACCCAAATCCCAGTGAGAGACTACCTGTGTCAATTTCTTCACGAATAATACTGTGGGAACAGTTATACTGGGCATGTGCCATAGAGGGTACTGGGAAAAGTGCTGGATCAGATGCAGGAAGCCAGAGTTCTAGTTCCGTATTGCCTCCTCAAAGCTGTGTGATCTGGGGAAACCAGCGAAAGTCTCTGAACTTCAGGAACCTTTCTCTAAAATGGGCATAAGAGTTGCATCTGTTCTATATTGCTGGGAGGATCGAAACAGTTCAAGTACATCAAATCACTTTGTAAACCATTGAGTATTCTAAAATGTGAGCTAATCAGATCTGCAATAACTCTGAACTGTCACATCTCAATCTGAACTTTTAAAAGGATAACTGTGCCGTGCATCTTGGCTCCGTCTTCCTCCTGCAGCACTCACTGTCTGTTGCTTATCAACGATGGAGCTGAAAGGTGATCCCTTAGGGCAAAAGTGGGTGGGGGAGATAAAATGGGCACTGAGTGACTCAGTTTCTTCTTTGTAGGGGTCCATTAAAGAATGCGGGAGGGAACCTTAGGCCATGACTTTGAGCAGAGACTATTAGTGACGATGCGATTTTCAGCTCAGTGTTGGTTCATATGGGCATCCTTTTCGATGCCTGATTCTGCATAGCTAGTTAAATTGTCTACACTGGCTGAGGCCGAGATTTTGTATCATAGGAGCTTATATCTGGAATGTAATGGATAGTCATTACCAATCTAATAATGTTATTATTGAAGCTGAAGTGTGTGGGGTCCCTTGGGCCAGGCACGGTGGTTTATCTCATTCTGTCTTCACAGACCTTCAAGGTAGGCACTCTTACAAAAGTTGCCTTTTGTAACTTTTGGGGAAATGGAGTCCTAGGGAAATTATGTTGCCCATGGTCACATGGCTAGCTTAGAATTTAGGTCTCTGACTCCAAAGATGTGTCCTTATATTAACATTAGCTACTGTTTATTGTTTACCATGTGTTGGTTGCTTTGTATGTACTATCTTTAATACAACAGCCCCACGGAGCAAAATTAGTCATCTCCATTTTGCAGATGAGAAAACTGAGACTCAGAGAACTTGAGTGACTCGTCTGAGATCACACAGCTAGTAAGCCGCAGAGCTGCAATCCAGACCCAAGTGAAGCTCGTTCTATATCCCACGTCTCTGCTTACAATACGCTGGAGAGGGGCTAGGGTCAGCACCTCCATTAACCAAGCTTTCCAGTTGATGGGAACTGGGTTCTGATTGACCCCATTGTCTCTCCATGGGACAGAGAGTACTCATGGGTGGGAGTATCCAGGAACCTGACTTTAATTCAGTAAAATGAAAGCCTCCCTAAGAGTCATTGCTCTTCAGACACGGAGAGTGCTCCTTTGAGGCTGGAGAGTTCCCTTTCACCTTGACTTTAGCTCAGCTGGGAATGGTTGCCCATGTGACTGCAGTGTTGTGAAGCCCCTTCAAGGATCCTTCACGCCCTGAGACAGATGTAGGGATCTGAACAGTGACTAGAGCCTCACCTTGCTGCCCAGTGACAATCCCCTCTCAAACGCTGCCTCTTCTTTACTCTCTTAATCCCAGTAGAAGAGACAATAGAGCATGGTGGAACATCACGGGCTTTGGAAAGAACCAGGCCAGGGCTCAAAAAAATGCTCTCTGCTGGACCTTGGGCAAAATGCTCAAAATCTCTGAGCCCAGTGTCCCTGGAAGTAAAGTCACCTTTACTTCCTCATGCAAGTAAAGACAGATGAGAAGGCTTGTCGTCAAAGGTTGTTTCCAGGTTAGATAAGATCATCATAATAGCTAAGGAACTAAATATACAAATGTGTAATACATGGCAGGTGTCTAATAATTTTGTTGCTTTCCTTATTACTATTATGATGATGATGATGATTTTATCGTCATCTTCTAAATCCATTTTCTTAAAACAAGCAAATCTTTCCTGGCCTCTTCTCCATGGCCCTCGTGGCTCAGACTGTGAACCAGCTCTGTTTCTCGGCCTTTGGAACGTGCTGCCCCGAGGTGCAGATGCAGCCAGGCTAGGGAGAGAGCTCCCCCAGGGAGTGGGGATCGGGGTGCCTGGAGCCAGAGGTGGCATGTCAGGCAAAGTCCTAAGCCTGAGCCGCAGGACAGCTGCTTCCTCCATTTGGCAGCCCTGGTGCCTAACACCAGCTGACCTGGCTGGCGATGGGGACGTGGAAGGGAAGCAGCCAGCCCGAGCAGAGTCCTCATGGCCCCGGGGAGACCATGCCCTTCAGCTTCCCCGTGTGGGATACTCAAGGTCAGTGGCTTCGTCCTGCGCTCCTGAACAGATGAATGAAGTCTCCTATCCAGAGGCCCCTCCGCAAGGCCTGGAAAGCCAAGGTTGCTTATTCCCAGCACAGAAATAAGCCCGAGTGTTGGCGCTCATCCCCTTAAAACTCCGGGTAGACAGACCTGCCCACTGGACCCACAGCTGTGACACGCGGGTTCCATTGCACCTTTCCTGAAATTATCTCTGACGTGTGGCCAGATTTTACTTTCAGAAACTCACTTTGTTCTATTTTGGCCCTTACCACGTGTTTTTAAAGAGCACGTTGCACCCTGGTTTAGATAGATCCTGGCTCTGCCACTTTCTGGCCACGTGACCCTGAATAATTACTTTACTTCCTTGAGCTTTCGTTTCTTCCTCAGAAGAATGACCACTCACGGGACTTTCTGTGACAATCAAATAAGCGAATATTGTTCCACACCTGCACAGGGCAGTACACAGCCCACAAATCGTGCTTAATCCTTTCCCACGATGAGGTCCACACAGAGGCTCAGAAAAGGCTCCCGTGCCCTGTGTGTGGTCCTCATGACCATCGCTGCCTCCCCTCCTGCTTTTCTTCACTGCGACGAATAACTGCAGCTTTTCACATTCGAAGCTGTCACACTTCTCTCTGGCTGTGAAGCCCAGCCCTGGCTACAGTATGCCCAGGCATCTGAGCAGCGTGCTTATACCTGGCAGTCTGCAGGCCTCGGGAATTGCGTTTCCTGTGTGTTATATTCCCTGTCTGTGTCCTTCCTCTTGTAAAACAAATTAATCATCTTCTAATGCCTGGGCACCTTGTTATCCACTATGACCTCTGGACTTTCTTCATTACACTTGTGCTTAGCAGGAAATCCGCCTGCGACCCACCGGGCTTGGCCCTGGGCGTACTTCCTATACTTTATCTCCTTGGAGGCTAACAAATCCCTTTGGGATAGGTGGCCTTAGTTTAATTTGATTGTGCAGAAAATGGAAACTCAGAGAAGTTAAGTGATGTCCAGAGCTGGGTTTTGAACCATCTCAAAGACAGAGGCTATTTTCTTCTATTTCCTTCTTCAGATTCCCAGGATTTCTGAGTCTGTTCTTCCAAGATTTTGTTTCCACTTCTTTCAGGAGGGTTACGGCTATTTGCCTGCTGAGTGATCATGCTCACACTTTCCTTCTCTTTCTCTCCGGCTCTGTCTCTGTATCTCTGTCTGTCTCCTTCCCCTGCCCCCTGGCCTCCCTCCCCTATCTCTAATGGATGGCTTGTGTGCCTGGGCTGCCGAGCACCTATCTGCCTGGCCCTGGGGATAAACTGCCCTCCCTGCCAATAGTCGGGCTCATTTTAATGACCAGTTTGTTCAGAATGGAACCAAAGCCAGGTCAGAAGAATCCCTTACATTTTCTGGGTCATACAGCAGTTTTATATAGTTTGTGATGAGTTGGAGGTATCCAGCATTGAGATTTCGGTCCCAAAAGTCAACCAAGGACACAGGCTCTCCCTGTTTCCCCACCCTTCCCTGCCTTAGTGCTGCCTTTCCCCACCCCCCACCCCAGCCCTGCCCCAACACAGAAGATGGTCAACACAAGCTCATTCAATTGCACTGAATCGTACTGCAGAGAGGCAAAGCTCCTCAGACCTGACACCCAACTCCTCCTCCTTGGGGATGTCACTGGCCTAGCTCAAGATGGGAACAGAAGTTAGACGTGGCGGCTCTGATCTTTGGGCAGCATCTTCACTTAGACCACTGCTTAAAACCACTTCTCATTGTTCGTCACACTCATGCCTGTCATTCAAATGCTTAACTGAAACCTGGAGGAAACACTGGAAATCACCCCCCCGCCCCCCGCAGGGAATTCTCCTCCCATTAAATAGAGCTTTTAATGGGTTTTTCAGTCTAGCAAGGTCTTTTTGGGGTCCTTTTATGGGTTTTGATTAATTTTAAATTATTAAAAGCAAGACTGTTGCTGAGCATCCTTGAGATATAAAATCTATTTTAAACCAGCAAATTTCATTGAGTATTTCCCATGTGCAAGGCAGGGTATGGTGAACTATAGAAATCTGTCATTCGTCCACACCTTTTGAATAGCGCAATGCCTTGTATTTTGAGCATTGGAAAGAAGGCTTCAGCTGTATTGTATCTATAATAACCACTTCGTAACTTTAGAAAAATATCACTGCTTCCATACTGAGCCTCACGGAGGAGACGTGAGGGCCTGAAGTTTTCCAGAGCTCCACGTCCAGTCATTATGTGATAGTTCTAGAACTGGTATCGTGTCTTTTGACTAAGACACTGGGAAACATTACAACATGGAAATAGTCTTAGGCCAAACATTATCCCTTATTCATTTCTCTGAGAGGTTCCCTTTAACCCCCAAATGCTAATCCCCCTTTTAGGAGTTTTTTTTTTTTTTTTTTTTTTTAACAACTGCTAAGTCCACACCAGAATCAAGCACAGTTTGAGCCTCCTCACACAGAACCAAACTGGACGCTGGCCCCTGGGACGCGAAACACACCCTTACTCTAGGGGACCCTTCCAAGTCCCAACCAGCCACCAAGCCAGCCCACCCCCAGCCCAAATGTCTGCTTTGCTCCACATACCTGCCTGTGTGGTCTCTGTCGGCTCAACTGAGTATGGGGGCTCTCGTCCTCTTTAAATACATGGAGGCCGTCCCCAGCATTGGCCTGTGGAGGGAAGGGTGGGAGGGAGGCCGAGGGGAGAGGGTGAATGAGACATGAGTAACACAACTGCTATCAGAGGCTGAAAATAGCCTGTGACCAAAGCCCTGAATTTTGTTCCCCCCACGCCAGCTGTGAGGCCCTTAGAGAACAATATTGCTTGGGTTCTGTTTTAATTGCCAATTGCCTATGGCACTAAGGGATCAATTTGTGGGGTGTAAATTTCTGATCAAGTGGTTGGAACAGCAAAGAAGGATTTTATATTGAAAATCATTTTTCCAGGCTCCTACTTCCCTGAACTTCCTGGAAATCAATGCAAGGTACCTGCAAATGAATCATGAGCCATATCTGGGAGCCCTCTGGAACTCCGAGACACAGGTCACAACACTCGTGAAGAGAACTCAGAGCTAAAAATAAGAGTGATGGGTGTCTGAAATGATACTTAGATAATCTCTTCAAAGAAGCTTGGAGGAAAAAAGGTCAGTTAATCATCAGGGTCCTGGCACTCCATGGCCCACTATCCTACGAAGAGAAGTTTTCTCTCAAAACTTTTTTTTTTTTAAAGATTTT
The DNA here is from genome assembly GCF_003265705.2 of Callorhinus ursinus. NCBI lineage: Eukaryota > Metazoa > Chordata > Mammalia > Carnivora > Otariidae > Callorhinus > Callorhinus ursinus. The sequence continues at coordinate 28,493,252 of NW_027397083.1, read as the reverse complement.
ATTTATTTATTTGACAGAGAGAGAGATAGCGAGAGAGGGAACACAAGCAGGGGGAGTGGGAGAGGGAGAAGCAGGCCTCCCACTGAGCAGGGAGCCTGATGCGGAACTTGATCCCAGGACTCTGGGATCATGACCTGAGCCGAAAGGCAGACGCCTAACCAACTGAGCCACCCAGGCGCCCCATCAAAAAGTTTTGAATTGCTATGTTCATCATCTTTTCTACTTAAGAATTTAATATAGCAGTGTGTCATATTTACGACAAATCTTGATAAGCTTCTATGAAACTATGTTTTCTTTGGAGGCCTAATTTCTCTTTGCCTGATACGTACATATTTTTGGCTTTGATCAAGCATCAAGGACACACATGAATTTTAGAATTTGATAGGTGACAAGAAGTTCAGATTTAATGGGCTAATTCTTCATGTTGTCACTGAGGAAACCGAGACACCTAACTTGCTCAGGCCAGGTTCCAGGCGGGTTGGCATGTTCCAGATTGAAATTCAGGTCATCCATTTCTCAGGCCAAAGGCACTTTATACTAGCATTGACCTGGATGTTGAGGTTAGGTGTAGGTAGTACCCAACTAAGAGGTGTATGAAATTCAGCCCTGCAGATCAGCCATATTAGCCCTTCAGTTACATGCCCACAAAGCAGTTGGTTGAGTGATTGAATACTTCACTGTAAAGAAGGTTGGGGTAATTTTGTAAATATGGACACAGCACAACCTCATATGAAATGTCCTTGATCTAATGGGGACATCATGCTTTTGACATACTTTTGACATACATCAAAAGTATTCATCGTAGAAACGGGGAAAGGGCAAGTACTCTAGAATGTTCAAGTTAGAAGGGACTTTAGAAGTCTCTTAAGATAACAGCTTGCAAACATTTGTGGTTTTTTTTTTTATAATAATAATACTTTTTTCTATAGATAATCTTAAATGGAACATCAATATATAAAGCAGATAAAAGAGGAAATTCATTGCTTGAAATAAGTAGGTGGTCTTAGAGTCTCAATCACATAACCTTTTCCCGATTCCCCTAAGGTAGCTTCTAAAACACTTCTTTGGTGGGGCACCTGGGTGGCTCAGTCAGTTGGACAAATGACTCTTGATTTAGGCTCAGGTCATGATCTTGGGGTCCTGGGATTGAGCCTCACGACGGGCTCCCCGTTTAGCAGGGAGTCTGTTTGTTCCCTCTACCTCTGCCCTTTCCCCTGCTTGCTCTGTCTCTCTCTCTCTCTCTAAAGTAAATAAATAAACCTTTAAAAAATAAATAAAATAAAATAAAACAAAATACTTTTTGGGGGATGCCTGGTTGGCTTAGTGAGTGAGCATGAGACTTGATCTTGGGGTTTGAGAGAGATTGAGTGAGATTGAGCCCCACGTTGGGTGTAGAGATTACTTAAAAAATAAAATCTAAAATAAATAAATAAATACAAATAAAATACTTCTTTGGGCAGAATTTAAAAGTCACAAGTGTGGCCCACCACTTTCACTTTATAAATACAGATATTAAGGTTCAAAGAAGGGATCTGACTTGTTCAAGGGGAAATGCAATATATATAGTCAAATTATTTCCAGAGCCAGAAAATCTGGGGTTGAATCTAATGCTTCTTTTTTTTTTTTTT
>NW_027397083.1:28363178-28491524 GCF_003265705.2 Callorhinus ursinus | reverse complement strand
CGAAGGCAGTCGCTTAACCAACTGAGCCACCCAGGCGCCCCGAGTCTAATGCTTCTGACCCTTAAATAAAATATTTTTAACTTACATAAATAACACAGAAATGCATGCTTATTGTGAAAGACTAAACAAGGAGGATGTATTTAAGGTAAAATGTAAACGTGCCCTCCCACAAGCCTACTCTTTTTCCCAGAGTTAATAACTGACAATATTTTTAGTTTTACCTAATATGAAAGACTAAACAAGAAGGATGTATTTAAGGTAAAATGTAAACGTGCCCTCCCACAAGCCTACTCTTTTTCCCAGAGTTAATAACTGACAATATTTTTAGTTTTACCTAATTTGAGTCATCTTTTAAAAGATTTTAGCCCATTCACTTTTATTGGGATTTTGGATATATATGGACTTATCCAACCTCATCTCATTTTATGTTTTATTTTATAATGTTTCTTCTTTTCTCGCTCTATTGTTTTTTTTCCCATGAGATGAGAAACTTGTAAGAACCTCAGCACACTTTTACTATCACCACCTTGCCCTCTCCCTTCACGCTGGCCTTGTACTTACATACCTGCCCATCACATTCTGTGTGTAAATCATTTGGGATTTTGCTTCCAGTTTGTAATTAGTTTTGTTCATTATGCATCAGTACTTGTTTAAACCTAATTATAAATATTACTGCTTTCTTCATTCAACTACTGTTTCTTGCATATTTTCTGTATCTTCCATTTTTAATTCTGTGATTATGTGTATGATAGAATGCATTCTTGATGAATTCATTGAGGATATCTGTTGTAAGTGATGTAAATTATCACATAATTGAAAAGCCCTTTGTATTAGATTGCTAGAACTGCTTTAACAAATACTGGGTGGCTTTAACAAGCCACTGGGTGGCTTAAACAACAGAAATTTATTTTTTCACAGTTCTGGAGGCTTGAAGTCCAAGATCAAGGTGTCAGCAGGGTTGCTTTCTTCTGAGATCTGTCCCTTTGGGTGGTAGATGGTCGTCTTCTCCAGATGTACCCATGGTCACCCCGCATGTGTGTGTCTGTGTCCCAATCTCCTCTTCTTATAAGGACACCAATCATATTCGACTAGGGCTCACTCATATAATTGCATTTTATGTTTAAAAGCTCTTCCTTCGAATATAGTCACATTCTGAGGTACTGGAGGTTAGGACTTCAACATAGGAATTTGGAGACACATTTGTCCCATAACAGTCCTAATTTTACCTTATGCTTGAATGCTAGTTCAACAATCTCTAGAGTTGTACTGTACCATAGAGTAACCCATAGTCACATGTGGCTATTCAAATTGAAATTATTTTTTTAAAGATTTTTAAAAATTTATTCATTTGAGAGAGAGAGAGAGAGAGCATGAGTGGTGGTGGGTTGGGGGATGGGAAAGGGGAAAGTGGGAGGGAGAAGCAGACTCCTGCTGAGCAGGGAGCCAGACGTGGGGCTTGATCCCAGGACCCCGGCATCACGACCTGAGCCAAAGGCAGACATTTAACTGACTGAGCCATCCAGGCACCCCTAAATTGAAATTATTTAAAATGAAATTAGCCGTTGAATTCCTCAGTCACAGTATCCATATTCCAAGTGCTCAATACCCATATGTGGCTAGTGCCTACACATTGACAGCATAGATATAGCATGTTTCCATCATTGTAGAAGTTCTGTTGGATAGCAGTGCTCTAGAGTTTCTTCATCTGAAAAATGAAGCACATTTCTTTTGGATTCTGTGAAGAATAGATAATAGTAAGCATATGCTGGACACATAGCAGGGCACTCAGTCAATACTTGTTGAACATTAACTCAGCAGTAAATGTATGGTAATATTAGGACTAGAACCCACTGTTCCCACCCCATTGTTCCCCCAGAATAACCATAAATAAGTAAGCCACTGTGAAACATAGGATATGAAGAAGACCAGGCAAGAGAGTGAGGTGGGACAATGGGGGCAATATTAAACACATGCCTTAAAACACTACTTTTATACCCCAAATCAGAATAAACATATTCTATTTAATCTTCTCAATAACTTTGTAAAGAAGGTATTATTATACCTATTGTCTGAGTGAAGAATGGAGTAAATGCAGCTCATGAAAGCTAAGTGACTCCTCCAAGGCTGCACAGTTGAGTCAACAATGAGTCAATGGCAATGTCAGGACTAGAATCTACTGCTTCCTACTCTTCTTTCCTCTAGAATAACTGAAGGCTGGTAAGTCATGGGAAATATAGATCACTGAGGTGACAGGGAAATTTAAACCCAGATCTAACTCCAAAACCCTTCTACGATAGTGGTTCCCAAATTTGTTTGATCTCGGTCCCTCAGTAAACAAGTTTGAGCAACACACACACATGTGCACACACGCACTTATAAGTAAGTATGTGTATGTGTGCACATGTGCATATTTATTTGTAAATTATTAACTGTATTACTGTAATAATATGTGCTTATGAAACATATGCCAAACTACACACTAAAAAAGATAATAATAAATGTAATAAAAGTTCTGATTCTTTTTCTCATACTCCAGTACTATTTCGCATGTTCCCTGGCCTGCCTTCCACTTCGGGAGGCCCTGCTCTGAACTATGCCACACAAAGAATACACAAGAAATTACAGGCCTGGGTGTCTCTGCTTTCATCTGCTTCATCCAAACTACTTTGAAAAGAAACATAATTGGACCATAATGTATTCAATGTCAGCCACATTCTTGGAGTAACTAGGGCTTTTCACTATTTCTATGCACCAGTGGTCTGACATTTGTCATTGGCTCTTATTTCAAAGAGAGAATTAATTTTAAACTACCATTCAAAGTCTGCTTGTGGCCATATGTCCTATCCATGAAAGGCAAAGAAATGGGCAAAGCAACACTTGAGCTCATCAAAATGGCTCTTTTTTTTTCCCCAAGGGAGGAAAAAGAAAAACAAATATTATCATCTTCACTGACGTGTAGTGAGATTTAGTGAAACAAATACTCGATTTACTTGCATCATCTAGGTTTTTTTTATTGGTCTTCTTGTTTTTATAGCCATTTATCACTTGCTGTTTCTAGTAGTAACTGTTCCCTACATAATGCTTTTCAGCATAAAAGCACTACCATTCTCTTGGGGGTGATTTCTTTCCTCTCTCTCTCTGTCCCTCTCTCTCTCTGTTTTTGTCTCTCTTGAAAGCAGTGGGAGGATTTGGATATTATTATCCCACTTTCCAGATGAAGACCCCAGCTTGAGAGGTTAGGTCACACAGATAGTATAAGTCAAAGTCAGGACCTGAACCAGGTTCTCTACTCTAGAGCCAATATTCTGAGGGAAATTTTAACTAATCTGGTTGGCTCTAAGTAGTTGGAAGAGAGGACACCGAAGGCCTGAGAATCACCACAGGTCTGAACACTTCCACAACCCAAGGACCAACTAAGCTTCATCCTGCCCTGAGAGATTAGCAGGGCTTTACATCAGTGGTCCCTCAGGTTCGGTAGATGCTGTTCCTACATTTGTTATTCAGCGAGTATAAAGCCAGAGCAATGCAAGCTCCTAAGGTGGGAATCACAGGGCCAGCAAATTGACAAATGGGAGAATCAACTCACAGAGGTTCAGAAGCGGGTCAATGGGATTGTCTTCTTAGGAGATATTTCCATGGGTTGAGTAGAGTCTATGACTGTTCACCTCTGTCAACAACAGATATTTAAACAATGCCTTTGAATCCAGCCCTTCTTTTTATCCCTGCTCCTCTTATTGCGCAGGTTCAGATGTCCTGCCTAGTTTCAGGAGCCTCCAACCACGTAGATTTCTGCACCTCTTTTCCATCTCTCACACTGTTACCACATCTGATGATGGCACCTTTAGCCTGAAGACTGCCGTTAGCGTCCCGTTACTACGAGATCATGTTAAACAATTTTGACATGGCATTCAAGTTTCTTCATCTTGCCCCAATTAACTTTCCACCTTTTTTCTCCCACCACCCCACTTGCCTTTCTCCTATCTTCCAGCCTCTCCAATCTAATCACTGTTCTCCAAAAATAGCCAGCATTCTCATGCCTCTCTGCTTTGCTCATGTTCTGTCCTCTGCCTGGAATGTCCTCCGCCTCCTTAACCTTCCCCCTTCTAGGGGGGAATCTTCCTTATCCTTTCATAAGCAGGCCAAATGCTGTCTTTTCAGTGCAGGCCTCACACGCACCCCTTTCCAGGTGGGATGTGCCACTTTCCGTGCCGGGTCCCCCAAACACTTCACGCTTCTCATCACAAGGAGCTTTGTCTGGTTGTTCACATGTCCTTTTGGCTCATTAGCTGGTGGACTCCTTAAGGGAACAGAGAGTGTCTTACTTATTTTTGTGCCCTCGGTGTTGCCGCCTAGTAGACATTTGAAAATTTTGGGTGGAATTTATTTATATAACTGAATGGTTTTGAGAGACCTCACAAGGGCTAAATTTCTATCAGATCTGGAATAATCAGCAGAAGAGAAAGCACAAATTCATCAAGAAGAAATTACTTATGTCCACTCCATCTAAAATTTAAAAATAAGGATTGGAGGCATTTTTAGAAGAGTTGGAAGCTTTTTATTGCCTTCCCCAAAATGTTCATGCTGTGCCTAAAGTGGAAATAGCAACGGGTTGGAATGGATAGATGCAGGTTTCTTTCTAGTCTCAGCCCTGCTATTGAACGCCGTGTGCCTTTTGACAGCTCAGTTTCCCTTTCTGATTTATCTGTACAATGTTCATGCTGAACAAAATGACTTTCAAGCTACCTTCTAATTCTAAAATTTGATGATTCTTATTTTCTAGTTAGGAAAACCGAGTCTTTATTTCCCTTTGAGTGTGATGGTCCCCTAGCAAAGAGGAGATATTCTATATTGTCATAAAAACACTTTTACTTGACTGTGGCCCCATTACATAAAATTTGGATATTAGAAATAATTCAAAACATGGGCACCTGCGTGGCTCAGTCAGTCAAGCATCCAACTCTTGATTTCAGCTTAGGTCATGATCTCAGGGTTCTGGGATCGAGCCCCAGGTCAGGCTGCACGCTCATCAGGGTGTCTGCTTGAAGATCCTCTCCCTCTGCCCCTCCCCCCCACTCACACACTCTCTCTCAAATAAATAAATAAATACATGTTAAAAAAAATAAAAGCAAAAACAACAAATAAAAAACTCCTTACTGCTAAAGCATCAGGGTTCTGCCCCTTTAAAGTTGAAAGACCATGCATCAGGCTAAAAGACCTCAGAAAGATGAGTTGATCTAATCTTGGCTTCATAAAGATGCAGGAGAGAATAAAGTGGTCAAGTCATACATGAAGATGGTTTGTAGAGGAAGGAGAAGGTACTTGGTTGTTGAGTTTTAAACTCAGGTTTTTAGGGAAAGCATTCCTTAATATGTCACAGGTACAAAGAGAATTGGAAGTCTTCAGGATGGAGAGTGCCGCTGTGTCACTGTCTCCTGCTAGATGCTGTGACAATTTCCTTTTGTATAACCTGAAAGTCCCCCAATATTCTGAAATGCTGTTCTACCCATTTTTTAAAATAAGCTTTATTTTTTAAAAATCAATTTTAGGTTTACAGCAAAATTGAGCAGAAGGTACAGAGAATTCCCATATGCCCCCTGCCCCTAAATATGCACAGCCTCCCCCAATATTCAGTATCCTGCACCAGAGGAGTACCTTTGTTCACATGTCATTATCATCCAGATTCCATAGTTTACATTAGGGCTCACTGTTGGTGTTTTACATTCTCTGGGCTTTGACAAATATATAATGACCTGTATCCACCATCAGAGTATCATGCAGAATAGGTTCAATGCCCTAAAAATTCTCTGTGCTCTGCCTATCCATCCCACCTTGTCCCCTAACCTCTGGAAACCACTGATCTTTTTTTTATTGTCTTCATAGTTGTTTTTTTTTTAAGATTCTATTTATTTATTTGAGAGAGAGAGAGAGAGAGAGAACATGAGCAGGGGGAGGGGCAGAGGGACAAGCAGACTTCCCGCTGAGCAGGGAGAGCCCAACACAGGGCTCGATCCCAGGAGTCAGACGCTTAACTGACTGAGCCACCCAGGCACCCCTTTATTGTCTTCGTAGTTTTTCCTTTTCTGGAAAGTCATATAGTTAGAATCATACAGTATGTAGCCTTTCATGATTAGCTTCTTTCACTTAGTAAGATGCAGTCAAGTTTCCTCCATTTCTTTTCATAGCTTGATAGCGCATTTCTTTTTAGCATCTAACAATATTAATTGAATTATTCATTTTCCTATTGTTTTATGAGTTCTTGGTATATTTTGGATAGCAGTCCTTTATCAGATGTCTTTTGCAAATATTTTCTCCCAGTCTGTGGTTTGTCTTCTTAGTCTCTTGTCTGTGTCTTTCACAGAGTCGTTATTCTCATTTTTCTTTTTTTTCTCTTTTAAGATTTTATGTATTTATTTGACAGAGACACAGCGAGAGAGGGAACACAAGCAGGGGGAGTGGGAGAGGGAGAAGCAGGCTTCCTGCGGAGCAGGGAGCCCGATGCGGGGCTCCATCCCAGGACCCGGGGATCATGACCTGAGCCGAAGGCAGACACTTAACAATTGAGCCACCCAGGTGCCCCTGTTATTCTCATTTTTCATAGACACACTTAAACAAAATTCTACTTTTAAGCAGTTTTAGCAGAAATACCACTTAACCAGAAATTTCTTTCTAGCCTATAGAAATACACTTTGTTTTACCTGTATTTCCTTGACTTAGGAATTAATAGAAATGGAATTTAGAAAAATCATTTGTGGCCAAATTTGAGATATAACTTGCAATATGTGTTTCAAATGTCCATTGAGGGGATGTCTTGGGGTTGGCTGACTTCAACCCAATTTCTTAAACAGGTTTTTGTCACATCTGAGGTCACTGACCAAAAGATTTCAACTAATGTTCCGTAAACCCACAGGACATAAAATTTCTTTCTTTTTTTTTTTTTTTTAAGATTTTACTTATTTATTTGAGAGAGAGAGAGAATGAGAGACAGAGAGCACGAGAGGGAAGAGGGTCAGAGGGAGAAGCAGACTCCTCGCCGAGCAGGGAGCCCGATGTGGGACTCGATCCTGGGACTCCAGGATCATGACCTGAGCCGAAGGCAGTCGCTTAACCAACTGAGCCACCCAGGCGCCCCAATAAAATTTATTTCTTACTGACTATACATGCTGTTATAGCAATGTCTTTGTCCCCTGAAAGTAGAGGGTGAGATGCCTTGTAAGTGAGGAACAATTTCCTCAGATTTGCTGGAACCTAAGAAACGTCTCTTATTTCCTGGAAGATGGGAAGACTTGGCCTCATGAGTAGCTGAGAGAATGTGGTCAGGGCAATAAGGATCTCTAGTCACAGAATGACATATTGCTGGAGGGGGCCAAGTATATGGTGTGACAACTGTGGATCTTTTTATAGATGTGGATCCTTTTATAGATGCTGAGATATGGTGCTGGTGGTTGTGTTGTAGTTATTGTTGATTTGTTTGGTGATATTTGAAGCCTATGAATTCCTTTTATTGGGTTGTCCCCAAACACTGGAATTTGAAAGTGCTCCAAGAACTCTCAGAGGATATAGGGGCAGTTCAATTAGACCACAGAACTTGATGAGCATGAGACACTGTAATATTTTCAAAGAAAGATTGCATTATACATTCTCTGTTGGATGTGTGAAGGCAGAAATCATGGGACCATTTTCAATAAAAATGTTTTCTTTGTAGATCCTATGATAAAGCTGAAAATTAAATATCATTTTCTATTCTGGAGACTGAGAAGAAATATTGAACATAAAGATATGTTTCAGGGGACAATAAAGAATGTTAAAAACCTGCCATGTGAGGAACAGCTCAAAGAACCAGACACATTTACTCAGAGAAGAGTTGATGATGGTGGGAATATGAAAATGGATAGCAAATCTTCAAATATCTGATAGACTGTCATATATATAAGGAAGGAATAAGTTTGTCCCGAGAAAGGGAAAAACTAGGACCAATAAGGGTACACCTTGCAGGTAGACTGATATTGTTTCAACAACAACAAAAAAATCTGAGTTATCTAATAATATAGTGCATCGTTTTCCACTTTATGGCAATAATAGAAAATGGAAGAATTTTACAGCCCACTGTGGATAAAGTAGCCCAATGACTCCTGCATGCCTGAGGATTGAGATTTTTACTATCTTAGCCTCCTGTGACCCTTTTGCAGCACAGTGATTGGCAGGCTCTGTATTAATAGCATCAGTGGTCTCTGAAAAGAGTAAATTCCCCATCACAGGAAATCTTCAAGTAGAGTTAGAAAGCAACTCAGATGGAATGTTGTAATGGCAATTTTTAAAAATTCTTTACAATTTATGTACTTTTTATTAGGTAGTTTTGTGAATTCTGAAAGATGCATAGACCCACATAACCACTACCACAATGAAGATACAGAATTCCACCATCCCCCCACCCAGTCCTTTTGTACTTCCCCTTTATAGTCAGATCCACTTCCATCCTTTACCACTGGCAGCCACCTATCTGTTCTCTATCTCCATAGTTTTGCCCTATTTGAGTATGTCATGTAAATGGAATTACACAGTGTACAGCTTTTTGAGTCAAGTTTCTTTCACTTTGCCGAGTGTACTTGAGATTCATCCATGTTGTTGACTCATCCATGGTTTGTTCTTTTTTATTGCTGCATAATATTCCATTGTATAGATCTACCATAGTGTCCATCCATTCACTAGTTGAAGAATATTTGAGGGACTTCTGGTTTCTAGGACAGCATGTAAGGAGTTTGGAAGTCATCACTTCATTCTGACAACAAGTAAAAAGCTTAACTGAAAATCAACAACTTTTCTTAGATCCATTAGAGAATCAAGATCACATGACAAAATTGGAGAGGCAGTCAAGTGCATACAGAGAATCACAATTTACTGGAATAGAAACATCCATGTAAACCAGTATTGGGTTTCCTTTACCCAGTATATCATGTCCAGGTTTCAACAAAGAATTAGAAGACATATCAATTAGACAAAAAAGAGAGTTTGAAGAGTCAAATATGGCAAGGGTGTTGGAATTATCTGTCCAGGAGTTTAAAATAACTATGGTAAATATGCTAAGAACTTTCATGGAAAAAGTAAACAGTATGCAAGAACAGATAGATAATGTAAGCAGAGAGATGGAAATTCTTTTTTTTTTCATTTTTTAAATTTAAATTCAATTAATTAACATGCAGAGTATTTTTAGTTTCAGAGTAGAGTTCAGTGATTCTTCAGTCTTATGTAACACCCGGTGCTCATTACATCACGTGCCCTCCTTAATATCCATCACCCAGTTACCCCATCCCCCATCGCCCTCCCCTCCAGTAACCCTGAGTTTGTTTCCTGTAATTAAGAGTCTCTTATGGTTTTTCTCCCTCTCTGATTTCATCTTGTTTTATTTTTCCTTCCCTTCTCCTATGCTCCTCTGTTTTGTTTCTTAAATTCCACATATGAGTGAAATCATATGGTAGTTGTCTTTCTCTGACTGACTTATTTCGCTTATCATAATACCCTCTAGTTCCATCCATGTTGTTGCAAATGACAAGATTTCATTTTTTGATGGCTGAGTAGTACTCCATTATATATATATATTCCATATATACATATATATACATATATATATGCCACATCTTTATCCATTCATCTGTCAATGGACATCTGGGCTCTTTCCAGAGTTTGGCTATTGTGGACATTGCTGTTGTAAACATTGGAGTGCAGGTGCCCCTTTGGATCAGTACATTTGTATCTTTGTGGTAAATCCCTAGTAGTGCAGTTTCTGGGTCATAGGGTAGCTCTATTTTCAGCTTTTTGAGGAATCTCCATACTGTTTTCCAGAGTGGCTGCACCAGCTTGCGTTCCCACCAACAGTGTAAGAGGGTTCCCTTGAGAGATGGAAATTCTAAGAAAGAATGAAGAAGAAATGCTAGAAATCAAATATACTGTAAAGAAATAAAGAATACCTTTGGTGGGTTCATTAGTAGACTGGACACACTGAGGAAAAAATCAGTGAGCATAAGGATATGTCAATAGACATTTCCAAAACTGAAAAGCAAAGAGAAAATCAACTGAAAAAATGTGGAACAGAATACCCAAAACTGTAAGACAACTACAAAAGCTGTAACGTACACATAATGAGAATACCTGGAGAAGAGAGAAAGGAACAGAAGAAATATTTGAAAGAATAATGACAGAATTTCCCCAAATTAATGTCAGACACCAAACCAGAGATCTAGGAAGCTGAGAGAACACCACGAAGGATAAAAGCCAAGAATATTTGGGTTGTTTCTAGTTTTGAGGGAATAGGAATAAATATGCTACAAACATTAATATAAAGGTTTTTGTGTGAACATAACTCTTCGTTTTTTGAAGTAAATACTTCAGAGTGGAATTTGTGAATCATAAGGTAAGTCCATGTTTAACTTTATAAGAAACTATCAGTTTGTTTTCCAAAGCACGTGGGTCATTTTGCATTCCCATCAGCAATGAATGAGAGTTCCAGTTGCTCTGCACCCTCACCAGCATTTGGCATGATCAATTTTTTGTTTTTAAAATTTGAGCCATTCTAATAGTGGTATTTTACTGGTTTAAAATTGCATTTCTTCAACGAACAATGATGTTGAGAATCTTTTTGTGTGCCATCCATGTATTTTCTATAGTAAACTGACTTTTCAAATCTTTTGCTCATTTAAAAAAAAATCAGATCTTTCTGGGGTGCTTACTGGTTCAGTCAGTGGAACATGCAACTCGTGATCTCAGGGTCATGAGTTCAACCCCCATGTTGTGTGTAGAGATTACTTAAGAAAATAAATAAAAATTTTAAAAAATTAAGCTAAAAAAAGAACTGGATTGTTTTTTATTGTTGATTTTTGAGAATGCTTTACATATCCAGCCTACCAGTGCTTTGTTAGATGTGTAATTTGCAAATATTTTTGCCAGCCTGTGACTGGTCTTTTCATTTTAAAAATAAAGCCTCTTTATGGGTACACATTTTTCATTTTGTTGAAATGCTCAGTTGGTAGAGCATGCTACTCTTGATCTTGGGTTTGTGAATTGGAGCCCCATTTTGGGTGTAGAGATTACTTAAAAATACAAATAAATAAAAGTAAAAAAATAATTTTGTCTTTCATGAATCATGCTTTCAGGGTTGTATCCAAGAACTTTTTGCCTAACTCAAAGTAACAAAGATTTTCTCCTATGTTTTCTTTTAAATGTTTGATAGGTTTACTTTTTACATTCAGGCATACTATCCATGTTGAGTTTATTTTTGTGTAAGGTGTGAGGTGTATGTTGGTGTTTACTTTTGTGTGGGTATGGATGTTCAACTGTGTTAGCACTCTTTGCTGAAATGACTATTCTTTTTCCATTGAAGTCCCTTTGCACTTTGTCAAAAAAAAAAAACCCAACAATTGACTGTATTTGCATGGGTCTATTTCTGGACTCTTTATCGATTCTTGGTATTACTAAAATCTCTAGAGAATGTTCATTTTTTATTTGTGCTATTGAGCCCATCCAATGAATTTCTTTTTATTTCAAAAACTGTATTTTTAAGATCTAAAGTTTCTGGGATGCCTGGGTGGCTCAGTTGGTTAAGCATCTGCCTTTGGCTCAGGTCGTGATCCTTGGGTCCTGGGATCAAGCCCCATATTTGGTTCCCTGCTCAGCGGGGAGTCTGCTTCTCCCTCTTCCTCCGCTGCTCCCCCTGCTTGTGCTTTCTCTCTCTCTGTCAAATAAATAAATAAAATCTTAAAATAAAAAGATCTAAAGTTTCCATTTTGTTCTTACTTACAGTTTCTATTTTTCTGGTCAGAACATCTATATTTCTGTTCATCTCAAGAGTGTCTACCTTGGGTGCCTGGGTGGCTCAGATGGTTAAGCGTCTGCCTTCCGCTCAGGTCATGATCCCAGGGTCCTGGGATCGAGTCCCTCATCGGGCTCCTTGTTAAGCAGGGAGTCTGCTTCTCCCTCTCCCTCTGCCTTTCCCCCTACTTCTTCTCTCTCTGTCTCTCCCGCAAATGAATAAATAAAAATCTTAAAAAAAAAAAAAAGAGTGTCTACCTTTACTTCATAGAGCATGGTTATAATAGTCACTTTAAAATCTTTGTAATTCTAACACCCAGATCATCTTGGGTTCGGCATCTGTCAATTATCTTTTACTTTGAAAACTGAGCAGACTTTTTCTTTTGTTTTTGTTTCTTTGTAAGTCAAGTAATTTTGGATTGTGTCCTAGAATTTTGAACATTATGTTGTGAGACTCTGGGTCCTATTAAAATCCTCTGGAGAACATTAATTTTTCCATTAATTGTTTGTTTATTTTAGCGGGCAGTGTACCTGGTTTGGCTCATAGCTCAAGTTGTATGTTGCCTTCTGAGAGTGGTGGTTCTAATGTCAGTTCAGTTTTGAAAGCTTTTGCTGTGCTGTGTGACGTGTCTGCCCAACATATACCCCATTCAGGTCCTAATCTGTCACTTGGGCAGTGATTTCTATCATCCTTTGGTTCTCAAAGCCTTCCCTGTTCTTGTTTGGGTCTGTTCTGTGCATGCATCTCTTAGGAGTGAATCAGACACTAATGGTAGTTCATATACAAAATTAAGGGATTTCCGTCTCCAAGTTTCTCATCCTTGGAATTTCCCTGACACTCTCTGGCTCCCAGGGGTCCTTCTTCCTAACCCTCTGGCTAGAAAGCCAATATTTCTCTCAGAATTTTAGCTCATGCCCTTGGACACAATTCTGAGCACCTGGGGTGCCTTGGGGCAACATGAAGAGAAAAAAAGAGAAGAAAGTAATTGGAATCCCATACTCTCTGGACCCTTGAGACTCCCTTCTCCAATCTCTGTGCACTGAGGGATGGTTGTGGTAGGGTTTGAGTGCCCTTGCCTGAGCTGCTGTCGCCATGACAGTGCCGCTTTAGGACTAGGACTAGGAGGGGAAAAAGAAGAATAAAAATCAAAAAATGAAAGGCATTCTCCCCATCTTCAGATTAAGGGGCCCCCTTTCCTGATCCTCTGGCTAGAAAAGGGGGTGCCTTTCAGATTCTTTGCTGTCAGACTGTGGCTCAGTTCCAGGCCTCAGCCCACTCTTTGACTAAAGCCAAGAAATAAAGAAGGAAAGAAAAACCAAGTTAAGTTCACTGCCATACGAGTTGTTTTTCAAGTTTTGACTTCCCCTCTCAATCTATTTGCTACTGTTTACTTTTCAGAGTCCTCAGCTAATTGCTTTTGTATTCTGTCCAGAGGTTTTATTTATAATCAATGGGAGAGATAGGTTGTAATGGGCTTACTCTGTCTTAATTCATACCAGAAGTTCTGTAATGACAATTTTAAATACCGGATGAAGATTCTTCCAGATTGTTATTCTCAAACCTAGCAACCAATTTGAATTAACCAGGAAACTTACAAAAAACTCAAGGATTCTAGGGCCCTACCCCAGACTCATCTCTGAGGATAGGAGCCCAAGAATCTAGAAGATGCTTCTGGGTTTCTGTTATAGCCAACTTGGCACCGGTTTAGGGGCCCATAGTGGGGGTCCACGCTGGAAGTTTGGGAACCCCTGGATGAGATGATCTCCAAGTTTCTTTACAACCTTGAGACACCCAAGCTCTATATTCAGAATATTCCATTCATGAAGCTGCTTGTTAAGTGATTTGCCAGTCTGTTCACTTCCCTCAAGTTTTTAACTGAAGCTATAGATGACACAGGACATCTCAAATAATGTCACAAAGCAGACAAAATATATATATATAGAACTAATAGACAAAGCCCAGATATTAAAACCAACAGACCGAATGGACGCCCAACCTGTAAAATTAGTTTTGTGGAAATTACAACTTCTTGGAATAATAGCAGCAATAAATTCGAAGTCTGCTCTATTGGGTGCTAGCCAGGAGAAATACGGAATATACTGACGTCTGAGGATTAGTGGATTCATTAAAAGCCTCCTTTCCTCCCTAGGATTAATCCTTTCCCATACATTTGACAAAATTCTTTCAGTCGAGTGCAGTTTCTTATGTGCTAGGAATCACTGGTGAGTTTAAATTTGCTTTTCATGTAAATTTATTTCTAAGGGACCTCAGAAGTTATTTCCTTGAGCTTACATCTATGAAAGAAGAAAGCAGACCCGAGAAGTGACATGTCTTGTGCGGGGGGTCAGAGCTGGGGCTGGAAGCCAGCCTTTGGCTCCTCGGCCATGCATTTTCTGTCTGACTGAGCTGAATCAGGTGAATCCTTGGATGCAGAGTGTCCTGGCATCATCACTGAGCTGAGTCAGTCAGCTGTACTGGGCAGTGGCTGAGTTCCATGCAATGCATTTGTAAAGGGCACTATGACCTAAAAATTGTTTAGCTACTAGATTTGTGGCTGTGAAAATATTGGCAACCAGAATGACCCACAGATGGTAAAGTGCCAACTTGCTAGCATATCCTATTCTCTGGGCACTGGGAAGCAGACAGCCCCTGGCCACCTCTGGAACACCCCCCTTCCCATTTCTTCCCCAAAGAAGAAGAGTCAGGGTTTAATCAGGGAAGCAGAACCATGATGAGTTATGATGTAAGGGATGTCTTATAGGAACTAGACCATGCGCAATCATAGGAGGAGCTGGGGAAGTAAACGTTTGAAAGGGTGAGTTGGAGAATCAGAGCAGTCACCAACCACTCAACCTGAGAAACCAAGCATTCCTCTGTTGGCCAACTCAAAAGCGCAAGTGCAATAACACGAAAGGGTTTTTGTGATGGCTTACAGAACTCAGTAGAGTTCTGCATTACAGGTGGAAGCCTGAAAAATAGAGACGCCTCAGGAGTAATGCTCCTGAAGCTCTGTTCTCATTTGCCAGCGAATAATCTGGAATCAGCCCGTCTTACCACAGCCTGGAAATGTGTGACAGCTTTAGTATGGTGGCGCTCAGGAGTGTGGTATTCTGGAATCAATGCAGTGCTGTTGCCAGGCAGATCTGCTCATCCAGGCTGGCTCTGCACCCTTAGGCTGTGATTGGGATGCGTTCTTCCTGCTTTCTGCAATTAGCTTCCTCATTCATAAAATGGGACCGATGGTAAACACCTGATAATATTGTTCTGAAGTAGGTATGGTAGTAGATACTCTGTAAAAATGATTCCTTTTAACTCTTGAGTCCCACTCTTTCCCCCAGTGCATCTGGGACATGTCTTATTTCTTAAGAATATCTTCATGCAGAAATGCCCTTATTGTCTAAGTGCCGGATTTTGATAATGAATATAGGTATATAATTTATATTCAACGTTCCTGGCATTCCATCATGGTCCCAGATTCTCAGTATCAACAAATTTGGATCTGTGTGGACAGTGAGAAAGACAATGGATTGGCAAGGTGGACGGGACACCTGAGGTGAAGCTCATGGCCTTCTTCCCGGGACCAGGAGAAAGAGCATTCCTTGAATAGTTAGAAATCTATCAACTTGGAATGGTTTATAAAAGCAAGTGTGGTGACTTCGGTTCCCCTGGAATCCTCTAGTTTCTCTGGGTTAGAAAAGAGATTTATCATGAGGGTAGAGGGAAGAGGCAAGGAAAAGCTAATATCAAAGTTGGAGGCAGAGAACCATAACAACAGAGCTCAAAAGGCATAATACCCTGGAGCCATTTATTTTAGGAGCTTATAGACCTACCTTCATGTCAAATAGCCAGCCACCAAGGATATTACTGTATCATAGATGGTCTACATTGTTGGTTGACTTTGAATTTAACAAAATAATAGTGCTCATGAGTTTCTGAAACATGAAGAAAAATTTTATTTCCAAGTACTCTACTTAGGAATCTAGGGAGCTATATGATCATTTTAAAAAGATTTTAGTCAATAGTAACTAGAAGTTTCATTCAGGATAAACTTGTAGACGATTCACACACAGAGGATCTTTTCTTATCCAAAGTAGGATAATAGGCATTGTTTTGCATAACACAGTGCTAGGCAAATGGTAAAAGCTGGGAAAAATACCTTTTTAAATAGAATTCAGTTTATACAGGGCAAATCAGACTCTGAGCCTAACTCATGCAATATGGAAGATTCTCTTGTAGCCTTTCAAAAATGCTTTTAATTACTTTGACTGTCAGAGGACACTGATAATATATGACCTACCTGTATTTTCCTACAAATTGTTGGCCATTATGACAGGTTCTCATTTAGTTACTGATCTGATGGAGCAAATAATTGACCTGAATGTACTCAAATAGGCCACTGAGATGTAAAATCACTTCTTTAAAAGTTGATGTAAATACTGATAGTTTTTTTTAACCTAAAATGATGACACATTTCCTTCCAACTTATCTCTTATTTTAGGCCCTCAAGATTTGAAAACTACCAGTCAGGTGATACACATTGTAGGGAATCTTCAGTCAACCCACACTCCTCTGTATAATTAATAGGATTGCTCAGACAGCTTATCTGCTTAAGTTCTGAAAATCTCTTTATCCTTTATCTGCAGGAACACTAATCGCTTGAAAAGGACAGGGCTGAGGGAAGTTGTTTCAAAGCCATCAGTTTCCTGGTTTCCTTTTATCTCTTCTTTCAACTAGTTCCCTTTCAGGTATTTTAAATGGCACTTGGCATTCACTTGAACATAGGTGAGTTGCTTGAATTGAGAATTGCGGGTGAAGTAAGCATCTTATCTATTCACTCCTCAGCTGCATTGAGCTGCATTCCACCAGGCCCAGCGAAGAGGGAACTGTCTGGTCTGCGAACTGGGAAGCCTTGGCTCTTGGGTTCCCTCTGTGATTTGGTAAGAGCCCTTTAGTTACCAGGTGTGGAAATGATCGGCAACTTTAAGCCAAGGAAACTTATTGGAAGGACACCAAAGGCCTGCAGAATCAGTGGATGGCTGAAAATCAGGCTCCAACAGGAGCGGGTACCATGACCTTTCCAGAAGCTGGGACACAGGGGCCCAAGCAATAGTCTTGCAGCCGGAACGGCATGGGGAGAGAGGTCCCTGCTAGGATTAAATGGAACATCAAATCCCAGGAAGGTTGGCTGAGGCTGGGTGACATGCTCACTCTTGCTAGATATGGGCGGGGCCCCCAGTTACAGCCAATGGGCTCCACCGAGTAATTCCTTAAGAGGAAATCAGGAGGCAGCTGAGGAAAAGAAATTGCAAGCTGGGCAGGTAATTGACCACTACTGTGGTGTTACTTGGCATCTTGAAAGTTGATTCCTGCTTTAAGATGAACAGACAGTGCTTCTCCCATGAAAGCCTTTCAGGTTACCATGTCCCTGTGCTGTTTGCTTCTATGAATGTCTATAAAACCAATGAACAATAATAAGACAAACTGGAAGAAGACAATTAGAAGAACCAGTGGTTTATTAGTTGTCCAGCTTCTGATGACTTCATCACTGTGTAATAGTGGTTGTATTGGTTATCTGTTGCTGTATAACATGTTACCACAAAAGGCATCTTTTTCTTTTTAAGATTTTATTTATTTATTTGAAAGAGAGAGAGACAGCCAGAGAGGGAACACAAGCAGGGGAAGTGGGAGAGGGAGAAGCAGGCTTCCTGGTGAGCAGGGAGCCCGATGTGGGACTCGATCCCAGGACCCTGGGATCATGACCTGAGCCGAAGGCAGGTGCTTAATGACTGGGCCACCCAGGTGCCCTGCACCAAAGGCATCTTAAAACAACACAGATTTACCATCTCACAGTTCCTATGGGTCAGGAGCTTAGGAGCAGCTTAGCTGGGTTCTCTGCTTGAGGTCTCTTAGGGCTGTGATCAAGGTGTCATTTAGAGTTGCTCATCTGAGGCCTGACTAGGGAAAGATCCATGTGCAAGCTCACTCAGGTTGTTGGCCGAATTCAGTTCTTTGTGGTTCTAGGTAGGACTGAGGATTTCGGTTTCTTGTTAGTTTTAGCTGCAGGCTCCCCTCAGCTCCAAGAACACTGCGTACAGTCCCTTGCTGTGTTGGGTTCCCCTAACTGGGTTACACTACAATCTTACGTGATGTAAGTGGATAACCATGGACACATAATCACACATACACCATCCCCTTTACTGTAGCCTATTATTAGAAGGAAGACATAGGTCCCATCCACACTCAAGGGGAGGGGATCGCACAAGGGCATGAACACCAGGAAGTGGGGATTTTGGGGGCAACCTTATGAATCTGTCCAAGTGGAAGAACTGAGTGGGATGATCCCCAGAGCTGTCTTGAAGTCGAACATAGCTTGTTCTTTCTGTGCATCTGATTTCCCCAAACCTCAGTGCTGGGAAGCTACTTCTTCATGTGAATTGATAGGGGGGCAGAACCAAATCTTGGCCTCTGATCTCTCTAGCTCAGCTTTAGGGGCAGGGGAGGGGATATAAGGAGCTTCATTGCCTCAGAGCTACCATGACTGGGTTGGTTTCTCTCGGTTGTCAGTGTGTAGTTGAATCTAGTGGCCTCCACTGAACTGTATCTTTTGCCAGTATTTACCATTTGGCAAGTTACCATCTCTTTACTGCATGGAAATGCTTTCATTTATGCATGCACACATACTATAAGCACCTTAAAGGCAGGAGCCATTTCTTATATCAGGAACCATTCACATGACCTCCAAGTAGGATAAAAGCAAAGGCAGAAGTGCTTTGGAAGAAATAGCTCATATTGGTTCTCTAGGGTGAAGGAAGGGGAGTCTCTACGTCAGTGTGAAGATCTGCTCTTTACTTGGTTGTGCAAACAAAATATGTATATTTGAAAGGGATGATCTTAGATTACCCCGAGTGTGCTTGGTTCCTACTACAGCAGCTAGGTGGGTGTGTGTTAGCAGATGGGTGACAGATAAGGACCACACAACTGAGTCATTCCATATTCTAGCAGTGTGATTCCGGACTTACTGCTTTAATCCCTGTCAGCCTTGGTGACCTCATAGTTTTAGCTTGTGGAGATAATGCCTTTAAAATGTATAGCACAGTAGCTAGCATATAGTAAATATATAGGAAATAGCACGATGATCCTTTAAGACCCTGACCAGTGAAGGCCTGTGTCAATTGTGAAGATGCAGTTCCCATAACGAGGTAGTCAAGGAGATGCATGCTTAACCCCTTGTAGCTCGTTCCTTCTCTTGGGGCTCATGGGGGTTTACCGTGGTAGTTCCTTGCGTAAATTAGAATCCCTACTGCTGCTTTCCCATCCCGAAGCCCGGCTGTTTGGAAAGTGTGGTGGGAGGACTGAACTGCAGCCCCTCCTCTGTAGACGGCAGGAGACCAGGAGACGGGCTGGATGCTGGTCGGGTCAGGCCCGCATAGGAAGTGCCCCTGCTCCTCTCTTTCATTTCTAATCTCCCCAGGCATGATGGAAAGTGCAGGAGACTCAGCTGGATGTCTGTGGCCCAGCAACAGCCTCTCCAAAGCCATTTTAACTGCTGAAAAGTAGAGCCACAGGGGGGATCAAAAGTGGGAAGGAATGTAGGAACATTTTATAAATGTGGCACATCTACAGGAACTCAGGAGGTACCGTCCTTACCAAGGATCCGCCTCCCCAGCTAGTGAGGCTTTCATTTTCTCCCAACAGTGCCCGAACTGGCCAAATGAAAATGTGAAATACATTTTAGAAAAGTTTTAATTTGAACAACTTATGATTAAAAATACGCTTTATAAATAATTTTTCCATAGACTTGATTGAGGATTGTTGCAAACTTTACAAAAGGACACAGGGCAACAAGAACAGGTTAAAGGAATTACAAAAAATATAGCTATAGCCCTCCCATTTAAAAATACAACATTATACATCACAGCGTTTTCATTGTGCAAAGGTGACGAGAATGCTGCATTGCGCATGTCACATAGTCACTCAAAAGGAAGTAAACTTTAATACGGTTACACTGCATAATAATATAGGCACAGTTGAGACAATGAAGCCTTTCCTCCGGAAGTTAATACACCTTAGTTCAACATTTTGCTTTTACCTGGTAGGACTGATGGCTGAAATTAGCTTAGTACAAATATGTGTGTGTGTGTGTGTGTGTGTGTGTGTGTGTGTGTGTGTGTAGAAAAACAAGTGTTTGCTTTGAAATTAAGTAAACTCCCAACATATTTACAGTATTTTCAGAGAATGTATTCTCCAAATCAGTCTGATCACATCTTCTCTATTAAACAACTCTTTAGAAAAGTAAATGAAGCCCAATATGTCAATTAATGGACATCCTCCGTTGAGACTTCCAGTTTTCGCTGTGGGACAAAGAGAGTTCCTACGGAGGTTTTATTAGCACCATCGAAATCCACGTGGGATGGGCCCGTCAGCTTCACTGGTCCACCTGGGGTCCGGAAGAAACTTTCGGCCACTGACTGTGACCCTTGGGGTGTCACAGGAACAGGCTGATTGGAAAGGGAAGAATAAGAAAAAGACGTCAAATCCACACAGATAGGTATGGCCTACTAGCATCGGAGGGCGGAACTGGAAGGGCAAGACACACAGCAGGAGCCCGGCATATTCTGCAATGGGCCGGGAGGACTGTGGACTTCTGGGTACTCATCCTGGGTTTGGAAGGCAGCGAGGCCTTCCGTCTCCTCCTCCTCCCATCCTTCCCCTCGCCAGGGAAGAGAAGCAAAAGCGAGTCTTCCGTGATACTGATACCTGGGCCTTATTAACCCAAGGGGGAAAAAAATCCATTAAACGGAAATGCTCTCACCTGTTGTGTCCCCGTCAAAGCAACTGATTGTCCATTTGTTTGGTTCTGTCCTGGGGCTGGAGAGTCGTACCTGGTGGCCCGTCCTTGCTGAGTGCCTGCATTGTCTGGTACAACACTAACAGCCTCTATTCTTGGAGACACGGGAACAGCTCCCGGGCTGGCGGACACCTGCACACTGGGGGAGAGGAGTCCCAAGTGCTGCAGGGTGAAGTTTACAATGGCTGAGCTCGGGTTCTGGACGGGAACGGGGTGGCTCGAAGTGAGAGCCGGGCTGTTCCCGACAGGGACGCCTGCCACGGAAGTTGGTGAGACCATTAGCTTCAAAGGTGTTACGTGGAAAGAGGGAAAATTAACAGCAGTGAGTTCGGATGATGTCACTGGAATAACACCTGGAAAGAAGAGGGGGGAAGATATCTTAAAAGCACAGGCATTTGTCTGAGAAGCTTATAAGGCTTACGTGAACTTGAGCCTGACACTCATCTGAATAGTGTTTTACGTACACTCACCTGTGATTGGGGAGCTGTAGATCCTGTGGTTTGGGGAAAGTGTATTTGAGTTTTCTTTACTAGACAGAATGGACTCTGCCCCCAGGGATGAGCACTGGGTGAGAGGGATTAGGTATCCTGATGGGAACAGGGTCTAGAAAACAAGGAGGAATGATTTATTTTACACACAAATATGGAAGGACAATGGCCATGTGCCTGTGCCAGGACTCATATCCCTTAGCGGTGGTTTGACTTTTTTCTGTTAAGATTTTATTTATTATTTGACAGAGAGAGACACAGCGAGAGCAGGAACGCCAGCAGGGGGAGTGGGAGAGGGAGAAGCAGGCTTCCCGCCGAGCAGGGAGCCGGATGTGGGGCTCGATCCCAGGACCCTGGGATCATGACCTGAGCCGAAGGCAGAAGCACAACGACTGAGCCACCCAGGCGCCCCGAGTGGTGGTTTGTCTTATAAGACCAAAGCATCCAACGGTATGGGCGACATGTGGGCCAGCTCTACGGCTAGCGGAAGACAATATCCCTCCCTCCTAGTCCAACATTTGTCCTGACTGTCATAAGCCACTGGTTTCTTAAATGCTGTCTGTGGTCTTAGGAAGTATTCTAAAGCTAGCAGTGAGCCTGCTTAAGGGTAGAATTTGCCCAGCACACCCCCTCACACTGACATCTTAAGTCCCACCAGCAGATTTTTTGGTATGATATGGTGCCATCAAAATCACGTTTAATGCAGTTGGGCACCATAATGGCACTGTCGAATTACTATAGGATTGTTCCTGAATCATGTAGGATGGTCATTTCCTAGAGTATTCTGAGGAACCCTGGTTCCATAAGATGCAAGTTGGCCCTACTTGAATCATGGTTGAACAGGTCTCAGGAATGCTGAACTAAACAAAGGAATATGGTGTCTTCATTAGAGAATTTCTGAGGGGCTTTGATGATGGCACGCATTTGTAAATCTCCAGGGAGCATCCAGCATGTAGCATTTCCTGGGTGATTTGGCAGCTAAATTTTTGGTAGTATTGGTATTCAAGGGAAACATTTTAAGAAACGGTGATTTAGAGAAGTAGGTTGCCAAAATCACGGGCCAAAATGTGACCTCCGGGCTAGTTGGGTGAATGAAATTGTATTGGAACACAGCCATGCCCATTCATTTATGTTCTGTCTATAGCTGCTTTCTTGTATTTTTACAATGACAGAGTTGAATAGTTAGCACAGAGACCATATGGCCTGCAAAGCCAAAAATATTTACTATCTGGCCCTTTCCAAAAAAAGTTTGTTGACCCCTCACTGAGAACTAAGTAATTATACAACTATGTTTTTTTTTTTCCTAGTATTTTAGGTTCCAGTGATACTGAGGAAATGCTCTTAATAACATACAAGCTAAAGGGCAGGGCACCAGAGTTCAAAAACTATAGATAAAAAAGAGAACTGATTAATTCATATCGCAGACCCCAAATGTCATGGAGCAAAAGTTTTAGGCAATAAAGTTATATTTGCGACAGAAATGGCCAGTGTTATGTTGTATGCATCCCCCACCAAGCCTGCTTGGTCTCTGCATTTCACCAAACAGAGCCTGCCTGGGTGGCTGAACTGCCTGAAAAGTCCATTTCCTCTTTACCATGAGCAGGCCTGGCAAAAGCTAAAAGCAGCTCTTGTAACCTGGGGGGCCCTCCTTTTATCTTCCTCCAGATCTTTCTTCTCGCCATTGTCCAAACAATAGTCTACGCTTTGATCTAGCTGTTAATAGGTCCCATCTTTTCCTTGGGAACCAGTGAATTCAGAATCCACAATGCTCACACTGTTCTACGACATGGTTATTTATTAATTTTGTTTCTTAAAGGTTTGGTACTGTTTCCATAGCTTTACTGATTGGGTTCCTTGAAAGTTACAGGAACAGAAACTTTTAATGGGTGGATTTAGGCATTTTACAAAGAGCTGTTCTTTGCTAACCATTAATCATACTCTTTCATAGTACAAGTTACTCTGGTTGCTGGTTTAATTCTTTCAAATCTTCAGCAAAACCTATAGTACATTAATAATAATTATTTTTCCATTTTCTACAAACTTCATTCTTTATGAAATCTTTTAACCTATAATGCCAATTCCTTTGTGTCTTTTTATATTAGAACTATGAATTAGCAGGATGAATGAATTTGGTATATTTCAGCTTACACGTTTCTCATCTAGTCAGTCCTACATTAGACCTCTTACCCCTTCCTTCCTGTTCCATCAGCCTGTTTTATTTTTACTACTTCTTATTCTTCACTACCTGAGGTATTTGTGTTTACTTGTATACTGCCTTCTCTCCCCCCATAGAAGTGTAGATTCTCAGTAATGTTTGATGAATGAATTGACACATGAATCTCTCATTTTCTTTGTTCAGCTCAGTCCATGCTAAAAAGAAATGGTCAAAATGAAGTCATAGAGACAAGAAAAGAAGAGGGACGTGGAAAATCTATCCACTGAAAATCCTAATCCTGAATGACTAAGTGAGCAACAGGAGACCATTATTAAATCATATCCATTGGCCCGAAGAGATTATGGACCTCCCAGAAAATTGAATCAAGCCAAAGCCTGGTGATTTTCCCCTTAGCATGTATATTAAATGCAAAATGATACTATGCTAAGATAATAGATGTTTCGAATGGTTACCATGAGGCCATCCTCAGGGAAGATTTGACAAACTCTAAAGCCTCTTTAATAACAGTTACAGATAATGCCCTTCAGCTTATACGGTGCCTTAAAAGGATCACAAGCCCCTCTATGTATATTATCATGTAATAAATGCAGTTAACCTCACAAAACCTGTGACGGGGCCCTGGGGCAAGAACTCAAAAGCAACAGTGACCAAAGGCAGGTGCTGGGTTTGATTTGATCCAGAGCACAGTGCTTTACACCCAGGAGATGATCAGAAAAAACTGGGGGAATAAATTCTTGATGGAGGTGGAAAAACAAGATGCAGAGAAGTAAAATAGCTTGAGTTAAGAGCTGGAACAAAATGAGAGATTAACGTCTGCCTCCACGTTTAGTGGTAGTTTATTTGGTGATAATGTCCTCCATATATAATTGTCCCAAGGGAGAAAAATGAGATAACGTATATAAAAGTGCCTAATACTTCTGCTAGGCATCTAATAAATTCCTTCCTAAACTTAACTCCACCTAGGAAAAAAATGATCTGGAACATCGAAATCCCTAGAAGCCAATGCAGCAAATATACCTACAGTCTGCCAAGATAAGCTTGACTTTTCTAGTACACAAAACAGAAATTTGGGGTTAAATTTTAGGTGGAAAGTGAAAACAGAGGGAGCAATTTCTCATCCAGGCAACAGATGCCAGGTACATGACCTCAAACAAACATTAGGTAGTGACTCAGAAAGCAGGAGTTAAAGGAACCCTATCCATCCATCCATTCATTTGAGGTTATGTCTGCTTGTAAATTATTCAAGACTTTCATGACAGGTGTTTGCATTCCAGTATGTGACAGAGAAATGGACTTAAGGACAACCACCCGTGGTGCTTTAAAAAGAGAGCAAATAATCCCTTCCTCCAAAGGTTAAATATATCCCTGCCGTCATCCCAGTCAGGGGATTAGCTGTCTGGGGCTTTGTTTGGATTATGGAATGCTAAGGAACAGTTCCTTGTCTTCTGAGAAACTGCCCTTTGCTCTGGTTAATTTCAGAGCTACTGCATTCTCCTCTGATCAATTGCAGAGTTCCCAAAGCTTTACACAGTTCAAGGCTCTACTTACCGTGGAGACATTTTCAAGTCCTTTTAGGTCCTCTTTAAATTTCTTTTTGGAACCACTGTCCTCGAGCAGGCTTGCCCTCTTCGAGCCTCTTTCTCCAGCAGGCTCCTTGTCTCGGTTCTTGGCACCCGGTCTCTCGGGCACTGGCAGCAAGCTTCCGGGCCTGGTGGAGGCACTGGACTTGGTGGCATCACTGGTGGCCTTCTCGGTGGTGGCATCTGCAGCATCTTTTGATCTTGTAGCTTTACAAGAGGGGGTGGGGCAGACTGTGGGGCTCAGGCCTTGGGGTGGCGTCACGGTCTGGGCCTGGGCAGGCTGCAGGTAGATGGCATAGGACGGGCCCGAAGGGGCCTGAGGTAGGATCACGGGCACTGCGGGTGACAGCGGGCTGGGGATGAGGGGGACCACCCCCAGGGGCTGGATGAGGGACGGTGCCGTCAGGTCCAGCTCAGCATTTGCTGGGGTGTCCAGAGGGGCCACGGGTTTGCACTGCCCAGATCTTGCCGGCTGTACCTTCACTTTCTTTCTGGGTTCACTAAGAGACAAGATTTCAAAACATGACACAGTGGAAACGCATTTTCTCTAAAATGTTCTGCCACTTTAGACTGGCCCAAATTGAAGCCATGCATTTATGAAACTAGCAGATAGTGTCTGTAATGACTGCCTAAGAGTTATAGAAGAGATTATCTCGCTGGTTTCCAAGGCTAGCGCATATTCTTACATAAAATAAGGAATCCTAATGATGCAATGTAAAAATAATTCATCCTGCCACTAAAAAGTATTGCTAACCTACCTTGATTGCTCTTCTAACTGCATTTTGCAAATAGCTGCGAGCTGAGCCATTTTACTTGGGAAGGGTGCCGAATTCCGAGAACTCTCAGCTGGTAAACAGAAAGGGGGGCGGGTAGTGTTGGTCAAAGCAAAAGAATAAATGCTCACACAGATGAAACATGACTGAAGTCAAAGGAACAGAACACATGCACCTCACCCCCCAAATCAAACAGCAAGGAAACGATAAAGTCCACCAATTACTTTTTATCCTTTCATTCATACATGGGTTAGGCTTCAAGTGGGTCCGGGTATAAGGGTATTGAAACAGTTCTCTAACAAGTACCAGAGGGATCAAGTAAGCTAAAGAATCGGATAGAAAAGGAATTCCTCGGAGCAGAGCCCGACGCGACTGAAAACATACCTTTGTTGGTCTTGATGGGGCTGCTGGGGGCAGAATTTATCTTCCTCCGGTCGTTTTCTATACTCTTTACCAGTTTGATAAGAGATGGGTGTCGAGTGAAGTTCGGTTTCCCACGCGTGGAGAAGAGGTTTTTGGCACAGTTGTCTTTCGAAGGACGCTTTGCTTCCAGATCGGAGGGGAGGAGAGGAACAGGGCCAAGGCCTGAAAGAGAGAAGGGCGGGGGGTCAGAAGCTGGCCAGCTCTACTTCCTTGTGGGGGCTGAAGCCCAAGTGTAGTCCGAGATCGATTTTAGGAATGAAAGCATCAACAGTTATAGAGCACCGACCCTGGGACAGACACTGTCTGAAGGGCTTTGATATAAAACCTTGTTAATCTTATTTTAACTGAATTCGGAGGTAAGATTTCACATGTTAACTTCTCTGAAACCCACTGCGTCTTACAACCAACCAGTGATGTGCTAGAGTGTAATCATTAGTGGTTTCTTTCTTACAGATACAGACACAAAATTGGGCATCTTCTCATCGGTGGAGTTCTAACCCAATGAAATATGGCAACCCTCACAGTGATGGGCTGAATATTTGGGCCCCTCAGGTTCACAGGTTGAAATCCCAACCCCCCTGATATGGTGTTAGGAGATGGGGCCTTTGGGAGGTGCTTAGGTCATGAGGGTGGAGCCCTCTTGAATAGGATTAGGGCTCTTATGAAAGAGGCCCCATAGTGCTCTCTAGTCCCTTCTACCATGTGAGGTTATGACAAAATGACGGCCATCTAGAAAGCAGGCTCTGGCAAGACAATGAATCTGTTGGTGCCATGATCTTGGACTTTCCAGCCTCCAGAACTGTGAGAAGTAAACTTCTGTTGTTTATAAGCCACCTAGTCTATGGTATTCGGTTATAGCAGCCTGAATGGAGTAAGACATTCTCAACAACTCCACCAGGTAGGTACTTCTTTGGAAATGCATCCCCATCTCTGAGACATTAACCCACTGACCTCGGTCTCTAAGCTAGTAGAAAGTGGGCCTGGGATATGAACCCATCAGTCTGGCCCCTGAGCCTACACTCAGAATCCCTGCACCAAGGGACCTCTCTCTTGAGGTTACAGTGGACTCTTGAACTGCAACGAGTCCACATATACACAGATTTTTTACAGTGCAGTACTGTAAGTGTGTTTTCTTTTCCTTATGATTTTCTTCGTAACATTTTCTTTTTTCTACCTTACTTCATTGTAAGAATATAGTATATGATACACATAACATACAAAGTATTTGCTAAGTGACTTTATGTTATCGCTAAGTCTTCTGGTCAACAATAGGCTATTAGTAGTTAAGTTTTGGGGGAGTCAAAAGTCATATGTAGATTTTCGACTGCGCTCCTAAACACTGCGTTGTTCAAGAGTCAATGTATATTCAAAATCGCAATAACCTTGCAAAGCCACCACTGTTCTTCCCATTTTGCCGGTGAGGAAACAGCCTTGGAGATACAACTTGCTCAAAGCCACACAACTAATAAGGGGCTAAGTTTCCCTCTGCCTCCGTGGCCCGTGTTCTTGCCACTTTAAACATTTTGGCATGGGATCTTTGGTGGAATGTAAAATGTCAGAACACCAGAGGTGAGATGGAGACTAGAATATTAATACTGGAATGAATTCATTTCATATTCTCAGTGTGTATAGGCTCTGTTAGGGCCTTTCACACAGATTCTGCCTCTTGGGTACAGGGTAGGAGGTGTTTTGGACCGTGGGTTGCTGATAGAACCCATAGCCAAACTTTCCATATTGGCAGTCATCTTTGTCTTTCCAACAACTTACAGATATCCTTTCCATGTCGGAGTGTGGACAGGGAGGGGAAGAGAGAATATCTCCCAATGCGCATTAATTCACAACAATGAAGCAAGGAATGAAGGGAAGCAAATACATACCACAGGGACTTGGACTGATTTCTGGGCCTGTCCATTTAAAAGCTGGTTTTCGGCCTCTTTCTTCTGTAACATGAACTTTCTTGATAAGATTCAGGCTACTCAGAACATTAGCTATGTCATACAACCTCCTAATTTTTGCTGGAAAATAAAAGGTATATATACCACTCAGTGGAATAATGAAAGATCAAAGGACTTTGCTTCATAAAGACTTCATGTATATTCAGAGAGCTAGCCCAGCCATCAACATCAGACAGAGGAGAATGTGACTCTTTTAAGTTATTCTGGTGAGACTGCTTTAATTCAAACAAAAAATAGTTTTAAATATTGAAAAGACTTCAGTTGCTGCGGGTACCGAATTTTGAAATGACAACGGTTGAAAAAGGAAAAAAGCCTTCATGAGATCACCCTATCGGGAACTACATTACAGATTTTTTAATAAAAAGCTCCCACTGCTGGGCATCTTCTAATGGGGATTCAGAAGAGTTTTATGAACAAATAAAGCACCAATAGAAAATGTATTGCTTTCCTGCCTGTGACGGTTTATAACAACGAGATTTACTTAGCTCATAAGCATGGAAGATTCTCTACCCCATCAAAATTTGTACATTTTCATACTGTCCTTAAAGTTATATGCAAAGCAGAGATTTGTGAATTCTACAAATCTTACATATCTTTAAAAAGTTTTGTTACAAGAGGTCTATCTCTATTGCCAGCTTGATAGTACAAAATCGTAAATTGGGCCCCTTCTTCATAGCCAGGCCAGAGGGTTCTGAATTCCCTGGGGATTCAGCAAATGACACATTTGCAGTTCCTGGAATGGTTTCTGATGCTGTGACTAACGAGTGAAATGGAGAGCTGAGAACTGCCTGGTGAGTCAGAAAAATCAGGCAGCCCATCAGTAGTACTGGGACTGTTTTCTGAAATTACACATCTCCCAGGCCAATTGCCGGTATTATTGCCTTTACCCTCGACTTACTTTTATCTTTATAGAGTCACTATCAAGCTGAGGATGTTGGAATATACTTTCGAGGGACTAGTGCAGCTTTACAGGGATGGAGGAGTCTGAGCTCCCGGGCACTCCCCACAGCGGGTCCCCTGGTCAGGCTAGCCTCGTACACTGCCTGGACGTGGCCCCGGGAGAGATGGACGCACAGCAGGCCCCTCCCATCTGCTGAGCTCTTCTTTCCACATGCTTCTCTTCCTAGAGGCTCCTGCAAAGCCTGTCCCTGAGGCGCAGGCAGAGCTCTGCATCAGGAACACAGTCCAGGCCTTCCTTTATTTTTTATTATTCCTACTTTGAGCGGGTCTGGCTGAAACCATTCTTTCAAAACGGCAAACCAATGGTGCTGCAAGTAGGTCACTTCTAGGAACGATTTTAGAAGAGTTATTTATACTCTTACATCTGAGAGCAGAGACCTGAGTTCTGGACCCACTTTACAATTTACTGCTCACTTAGACTTCGGGTACCACAGAGTCCACATGTGCGAAGTGGGGACAGTGTTACAGTATCCAAGGAGGGAACTTTTAAGCAACTGTTTATAAGCCCGAGTGCCAGACAAATAAGAGTAGTTATATACATATCTTTGAATCCTACAAGTTAGCGAAAAACAGTGTAATCCTGGCTTCTGGGGGGGGAAGTGAAGGTACAGAAGCATAATTAGAGAAGATGTCAGTGTAGCAAATGTATTTGGCAATCAGTTCATACGTAAGTTTTTATGGTTTACGAAGAGGCCCAGAAGTCCACGGCAGTCATGGCACTTACTTTTAAACTTGCTTCTATCCAGATCTTCCACGTGGTCTTCCCCAATTAAAATCTTGGCAGCGATTTCTAGGCTGACTATCTGAGGCGTTGACACCAAAAACAGCATCACAAATTTCTGGCTCATCACTCTTAACGACTTATCTTTGCGGCTGTTTACAGAAGCTTTGGAGAAGGATGAGGGTTAGAGAATTAAAATTCAGGAAGGGACAAGTGACTTCTAAAGTAACAAGGCTAAAAATACCACAGCCTGATCAAACAGTTGACAACTGCAGCTTTTTAACATGTTAAAAGGCAGCAGCAGTGTCAGAACAGTGTTCTGGAAGGAACCTTTGCCTCTAGGGAGAAGTGCTGTGCAGCCCAGCTCTCCCAACCATTGCTCACCTGCCCGAAATTCCACTCCAGGGAGTTCGACGAAACACATGTCTGGGTGTCCGTTCTGGCCCGTGTTTGATTTGATGATATGATCCTCTATACTGTAAGTCTTACTAAAGTCAAACTCTTGTTCATATTCTTTCTTTTTGATCATCATGATCTGCTCGGCATACTTGTTCTCCTCCCCGACGCTTTTCAGAGTCCCAAGGGTTTTGTTGAGATTATGTCGCCCGTGCCAAGTGTACCTGTTTTTGGCCAGGCGGCTCACCATGTGTAAACTCTCCAGGACATTCACAATATCGTAAATGCGTCGCCGCTCAACATCTGCCAAGAATGAGCAATTGTACGTACTAGGATCAGATTTTGTAAGTTGTATAGAATGGGATAACTTCTTCTTCCATGGTCTATTGATCAGTGTGGGTGTGGATGATAGAACTTAGTTACACTCCACAAAGAATGTGAAGATGAGGAAGACATGTTTCTGCTCTCATAGGGTACACCAAGAATACGAATGAGAGAGGTAACATTCATTGAGGGCCTATGAGGGGCCATACAGCTGGAGGAAATGTCTATCGTAAACAGGTGAGGCAGGTATTATTATTTCACACTTTACGGATGAGGGAACAGCAGCTCACACTGGCTAAGTAGCCTCCCCAAGGTACAGAGCCAGTAAGTGGCAAAAACAAGTCTTCAGTACTCTAAATTCCACATATTACAACCTGTTTTTTTATATTCTTCTTCAAAGCATGCATGCACATGCACACGTGCACGCATGCACGCACATGCAAACATGCACACGTGCATGCATGCATGCACATGCACACACAGAGCTGTCATATGACAGGCACAAGGCACTGAGATTTCTTGCTGCTCCTGGAACCTGCCAGATATGCCCTTGTCTGAAGGCCTTTGTAGTGGGCTTTTCCTTCTGCCTGGAATCCCTGTTCCCGATGCCCTCACTGCTCCCCACCTCCATTCTGTCAGGTTCTTGCTTAGATGTTACCTTCTCAAGGAGGTCTGACCTGACCACCTAACTTAATGTTGCAAAGCACACTCCCAGCACTCCTGGCTCCCCTGTACCCTGTTCTACCTTTTATTTTTCCCACAGCATGTATTACCTTCTAACATACGTTATTACTACTTGCTTACTATGTGCTTTGTATAATACCCATAATTATCTCTCCTTATTGTCTGTCCTTTGCATACTTATCTCTTAGGCCCCACTAGAAAGTAGGTTCCACAGGAGGGAAGATTTTATTCTTGTCATTCATCGATGTCATCCCGAGCTTTTATAGCACTGCCTGGCACACACTGGTGGTCAACAGCTACCCACTGACTTAAAGGTGCAGCTGACATAGTTATAATTAAGGATAGGTGAATAGATGAATCTGAATGGCATATTCTTAAAATGTGAAATCAAGTTGATACTTATAAACGGGCATTTGAAGAGTAAAACTTTCTCTGAGGAAGTGATAGCTCTATGTGAAAATATCCTGCATCCTCCCTTCAGTTTCAGATTGTAACATTTTCATGACTCCAAAGGTATCCCAAATTTGCCACAGACCCCTTTTTAGCGGTCACGAGATTCAAGTGTCTGGAGGAGTAAAGGGGCAGGAGGAACACGGTAACTTTTGCCAAACACAAACACGTAGATTGAGTGGCAGGGAGCGCTAAGGCCCGGTAAAGCCTGGCTTCCGCTCACAGAAGTGCATCCCCATTGGAAACTGTGGAGATACCTAGTTCCTCAGCCTAGCTCTTCAAGGAGAGAACCGAGACAGAAGGTCAAAGTTGTAGCTGTTTATGAAACAAGTCCTAAAACAATGTTGCCTTCCTTTATAGCTTCCAAGCTTTCGAAATGCAATCAGAAGCAAATCTCCATGGTCATTTTTCCTTCTGTTTGAAGACTCACTGAAATTGGAAACTCTCTGCCTTCATTCTTAAATTAATAGGGCTTCAGGGATTTACTGTGTCATTACACACACTGGCTAGATGAGTGTGGGTCTGAGGGAGCAAGTCCACGGAATCACTTTAATTACTGTCTCTGTGAATGCTCTGCATACTTACTCAGTTCCTCGGCGACTTCGTCAAGACAGATGTCATTATTCACAGCGGGGTTGGGATAGTTAGGATATCGTGCTAAGAACTTATGACACAGCAATCCTAAACTTTTCTCTTTTCGACTTGGTTGGGATTTCTCATATTCGTCTCCGGATAAGTGTTCCTACAAAAGAAGAGGTAAATAACGTCTGAGTCGGAAATAAAGTCTGACAGGTTTATTGGGGCCCTCTGCACTTGAGGGCTAACACGCTTAGCTTCAACATCTGCAAAATTTGGGGGAAAAAGATGGGAGCCAGTATAAAACCGCTTGGCAGATCTAAAAAGGAAGCTTGAACTGAAAATAAGTCAAAGGCTCAGAATTCCTGGTGCTGTATTTGATGCAGTCCAAACCTTTCCTGTGCTCGGAAGCAGGCTAGTAAGTCTGTAGGTGGCAATGCTTTATATTACTGGCACTTTTGTAACAGCTACCCCTCCCTACACACACACACACACACACACACGCATGCACGCACGCGCGCGCCCACCAGTTTCCACCCAGTCTTTTGCAAACCTACATGTAAACAATCTTTGGCCTCAGGTAATCCATTCCTGCTGTCAAACAACCCTCTTTTCTGATCTCTGTTTCGGATCTCAGGGCTCACAGCACTGATGAGCATTTTCAGGTTGGCTGTTGGTGTCCACGGTTCTCCCTGGGAGATTTCCTTGGGCTTGGTGGGTGTGGTCAAAGGGCCAAAGTCAGGCTGGATCTCCGTCAACACTATATTTGCTGCAATGGATTCCTTCAGAGGTGTTTTCATGAGTCCTCTTTTATGTGGCTCAAAAAAGAGATTTTCCTGGTTTAAAACAAGTAAACAATTAAATCCACTATTAAGCAGGATTTATCAGATAGCTTTCGATCCAGAAATTGTAAAATAAATAGAATATTGCTAAGGAAAACATGCCTAATGAGGCTGGAGAGTCGATTAAATTAGTAACTGTCTTCCAAAGGTCACTTGACACTTATTGTCTTTTTACTAGCTAAATTTCCATTTTTAATCTTGCAGTAAAGCACAGACTTAAATTTTTCTTATGTTCCAAGAATTAAAAAAAAACCTCGAAGGCCTAATTTTAAAACCTTTTTGATATAATTTTTGATGTAGAGAAATGTTGCAGGTAGTATGGAGAGTTCTCATATACCTTTCACTCAGCTTCCCCTAATAGGACTGATAATTTTAGGTGATCCAAAACTCCTAGGAGTGACTTTCACACATGACACTGCAATAAAGCCTATATGGCAGAAACCAAGTCCCGTTCCTCTGTGTGTGTCTGCCTGGCCCAATGGCTGCATGCATGGAATGCTCAGTCAAACACCATTGATGTGGAAGAGTCAGAAAGCCAAGGAGACAAGGGTGAGGGCTAGCCTATGGTCATACTTACAGGCAAAACCTAGTAGGGAGGGGTACCTGGGTGGCTCAGATGGTTGAGTGTCTGCCTTCGGCTCAGATCATGATCCCGGGGTCCTGCATTGGACTCCCTGCTTAGCGGGGAGCCTGCTTCTCCCTCTCCCTCTCCCCCTGCTCATGCTCTCTCTCTCTCTCTCTCTGTGTCTCAAATGAATAAATAAAATCTTTAAAAAAAAAAAAACCTGGTAGGGAGCAAAATCCAGAGTGCCTAAGAGTAAAGGAAAAGTCTTCTCTTTCAATATTTACCTCTCTCACTTTATTATTTTTTTTCCAAGACTTTATTTATTTGAGAGAGAGAGAGCGCAAGCAGGAGGGAGCAGCAGAAGGAGAGGGAGAAGCAGGCTCCCCGCTGAGCAGGAGTCCAACACAGGGCTCTATCCCAGGACCCCTGGATCGTGACCAGAGCCGAAGGCAGATGCCTAACTGACTGAGCCACCCAGGCGCCCCTAACTCTCTCACTTTATAGAAGGAAAAATGGGGCCCAGAGAAAGAAAATTAGTTATCCAAAGTCACAAAGCTAGTTCCTGGCAGAGGCAGGACTGCCTGAGACATGAAGGTAAATTAATAGCAGCATAAATAAGACGAATGAGACTATGTTTCTTCTTCCACTTTTGGCCACTGGGGACTTCACACATTCTTACTACCTATGGCTATTTTAGAGAAAATGTTTGGAATGGCAATAAGTGAAAGAAGACAGAGACTCACTTAATTCCTCAGTGACTTTAGGAACAAAGATTAATGGGACTGTTTAACATGTCTATGACTCCTTGGGATTTATCAGGTGCTTTTCCATTTGTAATTTTCACCAAATCCTGTAGTCCTATTCTGCAGAAGAGGAGACCCTGGCTGAGAGAGGTTGTGCAGGACTTGAACCTGAATATCCTCAATCCAACTATGGTGGTCTTACATGGAAATCAGTGTGATGGATACAATGGGGGACCCTCCTAAGCATGTGCACCTGGGAGGTACAGACCCAAGAATGGCATCTCTCTAAAGGCTGCTGTCCTTTGCCTCAGACTATCAGAAAAGATAGCAATTCTCTTACTTGACTAATATCTAAACCTTCGAGGAACTTCGCATTTTTCCTTTTTTAACCTATCAGTAGTGGGACACCAGTCAAGATACCCCTACTGACAATTCTTTTGTTATTTTACAAAATGTCTAGCTCACAAATCAAGTGTTGTGGCCCCCAAGTTTAAGAAGCTGCCGATTTGGTAGAAAATTATCTTCAAAAGGAATCTGATCTCAAATCATGTCAAATGTCCTCTCTGAATTCTAATTGTTCAAGAATTCTGAGAAATATCATAATGCAGCTAACAAATTTTATTATTCTTAAAACTACCTTTTCTCTCTGCTTATCTCTTTGAGATTTCCATTTGAGATCAAACCATTAAAAACTTTGGATTACTTTACCTCTGGCCAAACTCTTCCCCTCGTTAAAAATTAAATTTCCCTTCCTTCTGGATTTTTACAGAAGGTAACTAAAAAGGGATGTGGCATTAATAAGATATTGGATATGGAAAAATTATGGGGTTAAATCAGGATGATATTGCATTTAAAACTGGGATGATGAATACTAAAGTTAAAAAGGTACCTTTTCATTCTCCATTCTGTAAATTTTTCATACATTTAGAGTTTCTTTAAGAATGAAAAATCTGGAGTTTCTCCCAACACCCTGATGGTTTAAGTAGTCCAATCAGTTCTATTAAAAAGTTTATTTTCCTTAAAAAGAAAAGGAAATAGAAAAAGTTAAAGAAAAATAAAACCAGGAGATCCGTTGAATATTCCCTCATGGACACCACAGGCCACTTAAACAAAGACTAACGAAAAATGACAAATTACATTTACATTTTATTCCCGACCAGAGATAGTCCTCCTGGGCGGAGAACTCAATCAAACGCCAGTAAATTCCTTCAGCAAACCGAGCTGCTGTCATGAGACTTAAAGGAAACCACAGAACTTCCAGTGACAGTCCTCTCCCACCTTTAGAGAAGGCGCGCCATTCTCCGGACCCCACCAAATGGACCTTAGTAAGCACAAGCACCCACCTGTTCACAGGTCAGGGCTCGGGACTCAGCGCCCCAGCCCTGGTTCCGGCTGAGCAGACACAACCCCAAGCGTCCCGACAAAAGTCTGCATCTAGATGCCTGAATTTTTCCCCTGACACACACGTGCACAGGGTCAGCAGTAAAGTCTCGGGAGATAGCTTCATAGGAAACTTCCAAATTCAGTCCTTAAGCTCCAAAAGTACTCTGGGTATTTAAAGAGCGCCTTGTGATTAAGACTTTTTCCTTTTTTTAAGACATCCTTAAAGATGCAAAGCGCTGGGTACTCTCAATTCGGTTGGCCAGTTCACGCCACGATGTTGGATCTTACCAAGGAGGCTGCATTTGTTCAGTAAAGCAACCAGGTACAGCCCCCCCTGCCGCCACCCGCTCCGCGCCCCGCGCACTTCCCCCTTCGCCCGGCCAACTACCCCTCCCCCCCCGGGCCCAGTCCGCGCGCCACCAGCCCTGCAGTTCCCGGACAGCATCTTCGCGGTTCCCAGGGCAACGATTCCTAACCAATCAGAGAGCTGGACGCGGGCCTGCGATTGGTTGGCGGCGCCAGGGGCGGGTCCGGACCTTCCGCCTTCGATTTAAAAATTTGGCGCGGAAAGCAGGACCGTGGCCGGCACCGCCCCTTAGCTGCGCGGGGCTTGAGCGCGGGCAAACCCGCGCCCGGAACCACTGTATCCCCGCCCCTCCCCCTCGCTCGCCCCCTCCCCTCTGCGCGGGAGCTCAGCTCCTCCCTCCACGGCCCCCGGCGGAGCGAGAGGCGGGAAACGGCCGTCTCTGCCGCTGCCCTCCCGAGCCCTCTCCCGGTGCTGGGCCAGCTGGGCGCCGCATCCCTCTGCGTCCCGCTGACCTGTCAGTTCACCTCACGGTTGGAGCCGGCGGGGGCTGAGCGGGGACTCCTCGGCGCCCCTTTCCCGCTCAGGTCCGGGAGCCCGCGTGTCGGGCCGTCAGTCGGTCCTCAAGCCGCGCCGAGGTGGGTGCCGCGGAGGGAAACGCCGGGACCGGGACTGGCGGGCCGGCGGGCGGGCAGAGGGAGCGTGACCGTCCAGGAGCAGTCAAGCCCCCGATTTGAAATTAACCCGCTCCCGGCGCGAGCCGATCCCGCGGGCTGGGAGGGCCGCTCCCCTCCCCCACGCCCGCTCTTCCCTGCCCCGGACCCCGCGCGCCAATCGGAGCCTCCAGAAAAGAGCCGGCGGCGAATCAGGGTGTAGGCACCGCCCTCCGGTCCCGCCTCCACTCAGAGTTGGGGGAAAAGTTCAGCAACTTTTTTTTTTTCCCTTTTTTTTTTTCCGAACACCCCCTCCCCTTGCTAAAGTTGGGGAATAAAGTTTGGCCCTCTCGGGGCGTGGGGGCTGAGACGCGGGCGCTCTGCAATTCCCAGTCAGGCCGTCCCACTCCCTGCCTAGCTCCACTCACCTGCCCTCCGGACCCCCAGCCGGGACCATTCCCCCTTCCATCTCTGGCATGCATTATTATGCTGCCCACCACCTGCCCCATGGCTTCTAGGAACTGGTGTGTAGAGGGAGAAGCTTGACTAACTGGTGCCCAAACTCGATGGGCGTGGGGTCTCGGCCGAGCTGTGAGAACTCAGGTGTGGGAGGAGGTGTAGTAAGGTTGAAAACCCGCCAGGCCTGTTCCGGGCGTCCGCAGTGTCCTTCTCTCTCGTGGTCTCCCACCCGCTCCTCGCTTTCCCCTCCCTTGTCGTCTTCCCTCGCTTTCCTCTCTTTTTCCGGTTTCTGAGTCTCGGACAGCTTCAGCATGGAA
Source organism: Callorhinus ursinus (assembly GCF_003265705.2). NCBI lineage: Eukaryota > Metazoa > Chordata > Mammalia > Carnivora > Otariidae > Callorhinus > Callorhinus ursinus. The sequence continues at coordinate 28,454,104 of NW_027397083.1, read as the reverse complement.
TACTGTAGAGTTCTAGATTAATAGCAGGATTGGGAGACGCTCTAGTCCAAAGCCCTCGTTTTGCAGACAGAGCTGCCTTGCCTTTGCTTGGATTGTGTGCGCCCGTGTTGGCTTGCCCCGCGGTTCTCTGCCTTAGAGCGTTTCCCCTTTTCTGGGGACCTGTGCTGGAGTTGCGGTACGGCATGTATTGCCCAACCGCGCCTAGATCAGGGCGCCCATCTCCCGACGGTTTGGTTTGAGCTCTTCCCCCTCTTTTGTAGTCTCGCGTCTCTAAGTTCCAGCAAGGCCCACGTCCAGGATCTCCCAGGCTCGCTCATGTGTCAGTGAAGCACCAGGGCTGACTTGCAGCGCGGGACATTCCCATATTCCCGAACGCAGTATAAGGGCGGGGTTGTTGTGATATAGAGGCTGGGGTCGCCCTGCCGCAGCGACCGACCGTAGGGCCTGGGGTCCGGTTTGCGAACGGTGGTTCTTTCTCCCCGCGAATTGCGACCCTGGGGTGCGCAGGGGCTGTGGTGCCCCTGTCCTCCCCTTGCCGCCAGCCGGGGGTCACGGGCCACATCGACTTCAGGCACTTCTACTTGAAAGCCCGCCTTTCGGGTGCTGTGCAGAATGTCTCAGATTTAAACTAAAGCGAAGGTCATTGGGCAGAGGTCTCACCACCGACAGCACTAAGCAGCTGCTTCTTCTTGAGCCCAGGTACACCTTTTCTGGAGCAAGGTGTGCTTATACATGCATCCGCAGAAGGGGGGCGGATGGTGTTTCTGCTTTAGCCACTATCTGTTTCAGATTGTTGCCCTCCCTGCCCCCCATCCCCAGCGCTTATAGGAGTGCTCCCGCTCCCCTGTGTTCGGAGGCGGTGACTAACCGGTTCATACCTGATCTACATGGCCACTGATGCCCCAGGGGTCTGAGTGCCAAGGACCTGTAAGGCAAACAGTGCAGGGAGCAGCCACCTCTGTGGTGCACAGATGGCATCTCATTTAATACTCAGCACAGGTGTTCAGCATGGGTCAGGAAAGTGAAGTAGCGCATTTTACAGTACCCGTCCCTAAGTGGCAGGACTGGGATTGGAAGCCAAGTCTGTTTACTCCTAAGGGCTTTCCACTGAAAGCTATGTTCTTCAGGTGCCGGTGCCGCCCTTGCCTACTTCACAGGATAGTTCTGTCCCACTTTATAGAGAAGAAAACTGAGGTACGAAAAGGGTTAGGTGATGGCCAAGTTAGCTATAGAGTCAGAATTGGAATCCAGGTCTACCTGCTCCCAGTTCATATATCCAATTTCACTGTCACTGTTCCTACGGAAACAATGTTGGTGACACCTGAGACCAGTCTGTAAGCATCTACCCCTCCCCATACCCCCAGCATAACCAAATAATAGGAAAAGTGGGATATAGTCATTCTTGTTTGAATGACAACTGTCATATCTTACTGAAGCATGTGAAATTAAAATCCAAGTCACTGACTGATGAAAAGTAGCTCTACTAAGAGTGAAATGAACGAGTTTTAAAGTCGTAACAGATCTTTTATGTAAAGGTAATGAAAAAGCAAGCTGAAGTATTTCCACTCGACACTGCCTCATGTCTTGATGTAAAATTCAGCACGAATATAAAGGGAAGCTTTAATGTTCACTGCATTGCCGAGAAGGAAGGAGGAGGGGACAGGTTTGAAATCTTTTTTGTTACTTCCCCATCCAACATGTTTTCCGTTTACTAGTTATAAAATCCAAGGGAATATTCATTCGTTCATTTTGGGTCTTTCGTTCACCATGTTGTGTAATCTGTGTCTCACCGAAGTTAGACCAGTTTTTCAACTCTACGCTTAGTGGTTTGCACAACGTGGAGGGTGAGGTGTTGTGTAATACACTAAGCACTAAAAAGGGAGAAAAGAAGTAAGGGGGAAAGATGAGTGTCATCTGAGGTGCCTAGATTCAAAGGACACGCTCAGGATTTGGGAATCCTGTTTTGTCATCATCACCAGAGCCTCCCAAGGGTGGTGGGGTGTGAAAAGAGCAGCTCCCCGCCCCCAGCCAGGCGGGCCCAGGGCTAGAGAGGGAGGTGCTCTAGCTCCTTGTCTCCTAGACCTTTTTTGTCTTGCCGCCCCACCTCCCAGGTCCGACCCAGTGGGGCAATGCGGGGTTGTGCTTTTTCGGCAGCATGAGTTGGCAGAGCCACCCTAAAAGAGCTGTCTAGAGCTCTAAATGGCACAAATCCCCACGTGCTGGATTAGCTCACAGCTGCTCACGACCAGATCTCAGTCCTCCCGGATTCTTTTAACTAGTTAGTTACTCTGCCCCCAGATGAATTGGGCTGGGTCCAACCTGGGCAGGGTTTAAAGCAGGTGGATAGAAGGGACGCAGGAGGTGGGACAGCCTGGAGCTGGCTTGTGCCCACCGTGGAGCTAGATTTGGTCGGAGCCTGCTGGCAGCGGCAGGCGGCTGGTAAGAAGTCCCTGTCCGCTCTCCTTGACTTCCTTTGGGCAACCTCATTCAGCGGATCAGCCCTGGATGGATATTTGCAGCCCTGGACTCAGCTGCAGCAGCAACAGTTGCTTCCATATATCGAGCAATTACAGCATCTAAATTTTTTAAATGCCTTGGGGTTAATTGAACACAAAATACGGAGAACCCTTTTATAGAATTGGAGTCTGAGTTCTGTCCTCGTTGTATTACTGTGGCATCTGATCTTAAAATTGTCACAGAGCTGAGGATCATGTAGTCTTAGTGCTTATTTGTAGATTGGAACCCATTTTTTTCCAGGTTCTAGAACATTAAAAATGTATATATATATATATATACCAAAAAATGTATATATACAGATTCCGGGAGGGGGGCATTTCTTACATGAAAAAGTCCCAGTCAGTGGAGGAATCCCATAACCTCCTTGATCAGCAATTATTACCCTTTGTTTGAAGTCTGGTAACAAAGGGTAACTGTTCTGATCCCCTTCAGAAGGCAGATTCCTCACCTCCTGTCTTGGTCACAACCTTGTCCATTCATCTCTGTAACAGAGCCCTCCTATACCACTGTGAGCTCCTGGAGGGCAGGGAAAGGGACTTCCTTATCTCTCTCTCCCCCCAGTGCCCAGCTGGGTGCCTGGCCCAGAGCAGGGGCTTGATAAATATTGGTTCATTGAATAAGGCCCTAGTTTTGAGTGCCATCTCACCAAGCCCAGAGGATGCCTTGTTTTTTAACCTCTTTATCATCAGGGCCAAGTTCAATGCCTGACACCTACTTGGTTCTCGGTGTTGGAGAAAATGAACTCATAATTACCGCCCTTTAAATTTTTTTTTTTTTACTTTAGCCAAATAGTATTTCCAACCTCTCCCATACTCGTCACTCTGTTTTCTCTATTCATTTACTAAAGCATAATATCCTGAATGCCTACTCTGCTCCCAAGCCCTAAATGAGGTGCTCTGGGTATACAGGTGAATGAAAGAGGCAAAGTCCTTGCGCTTTTGGAATTTACAGTCAAGCAGTAGAACAGTGCCTGGCACAAAGTGTTAACTACTATTATTATTACTATTATTTTGTTTTTCTCCTATAAACGTGAGACCTCTCTGCTACCCCTCAATTTAGCACATATGACTTTTTTCTATGTTCTTCCTCTATTGTACTTACTTATTTAGTTAGTTTTCTGTAGGTGTTTTCCTTCCCTGGGAACCCACGTTGTGTTCTTTCCTCCTTTGGGCCACATGTATGGGTCACTTGCCCTGAGCCCAGGGACTGCTGGGTATGGTAGCTGCCCTCAGGTCAACAGCAACAAGGCCAACTTTTCACTTACCACTCTTCTTTCTCTCTTTTTCTTTTCCAGGGACATGGCCTTCATTTGGAGAAGTTGTTTGCTTTTCTGAGCCTTTCAGACTGCTGCTTCAGAGTCCCTGGAGGAGGCCTGGTGTCTCCTGGAATGATCAGGGAAGTCAGCTTAAGTGAGTTAGGTCAAGCTTGGCCGGCTCGCAGTTGTGTCCTGGAGTGGGGAGCCGGGAAGACAGAGCAGGTTCCTGATCAGCCAAGGCAGGGTGGGGGACATCGCCCCACAGGGTTATAGGCAGTCACCGAGCCCTCCAGCATCCCACTTCTTCCTCTAGTAGGTATCTTCTCCCTCCTTGGTACTTGTGAATTCCCCTTAAACTCCTGGTTTCCAGGATCTAGTCTGACCTAATATATCCCACGATACCCAGATATCACTGGGTAAAATTCAGCTGTTCACTGTGCTGCTTTATCATACTGAACAGAGATTGACTAGGACATACATAATTCATTTGGTTGGCAAAATACTTAGGATCTTCTGAAAAGATGTAGATTGCTCCCCTCTCAGCTTTAACTGCAAATGCTCAATAAAAACTCACAGTATTTTTCAGTATGGAAATCGGTTGCAGTAATTGCATTAGAATCTGCCCACAAAACGGATCGTTTTACATGTGCTTTTTAAACAGTGCTAAGCTTTGTTCCAAATTCAATCTTTGAAATAAGAATCTGGAATTGTTTTTAAGTCTGTTTGAATAATGCAAAATGACACTTTCTTTTATTAAGAAAGGGCAAGATACTGGTTAACCAAAATTTTGAGGTATTTGTTATCTTGATGTCATTGTGAAAATGTCCTATCTGTGTCATATCCTAGACGGCCGCCTCTGAGGGAAACTCGGGGTTTGGAGAAGGGAGAAGGAGAGTCATCTTCTAGTCCATTATCTTCTTGGAACGAGGATAGGATGTAGATACAAGTCAGGCCTTTGGAGGGAAAGAGATCTTGATTCAGAATCACCTCATCATGACATTTGTATGACCTTAGGTAAATTACTTAACCTCTCTGAGCCCCACATTCTCCTCACTGAAATCAGGTTGCTGTGGGGGTAAAATGGGATAACGGACGTAAGAGACTGAGCACAACGTTCGCACATTAGGTTAAGTACTAAGTGATAGTTACTGCATATTATTATAATCCAGGCAAATCAACATTCGTTTTTGTTTTTATTTTTTCTGGTTGTAATCACTCTGGGGAAAAAGATTCCCAGGAGCCAGACTGTTTGGCCGGGAAATCATTCCTCCTGGCCACCCGGGTCTGCATTTTCTGCCCTCTTCTGCTACCTCCCTCCATCCCCTGCTACTGTGTCAGTGCTCAGCTGTTGGGGCAGGTCTTTGGAAACCTACAACCACTAGTCTGCTTCAGGTTTTTTTTTTGGACTGAATTTATAGAAATGCTTGAGAAAAATACATTGAACAAGAAAAAAATCCTCTACGATAACATACTCTTATCTCTTAGTAGAATTAGTAAGTGCATCATCATTTAAGGTTTCTCGTCAAGTTTGTTGGCTCTCTTAGTGCATATTGCCTCCCCTGCTCTCTGCTGTTCCGTATCTCTTCTCCCGGCACATCCACATCTTAATTCCTCTAAGCACAGTCCAGGGCATAGAATTGGATTTGGTTAATACTGGCCAAGTGGCTTAGAACCCAAGGACTCTGGCTCTAGCCGTGGCTGTGGCACCTGCTAGTTCTGTGACCTAGGGCAAGCCATGGACCTCTCTGAAACTCAGATTCCTTTTCTGGGAAAGGGGCTGGAAATGTCAGTGACCATGAAGACTTCATTGATGGTACGGGACCAACTGAGGCGACAAATGTAAAAAATAAAGTTTTAAAACATTAATTGTTATTTGATTATAAGGAAATCGTTTTTTTAATAGGCTCCAACATCTTGCTAGCTTATTGATTTCCACCATAGGAACTGTCATGTGCTGTGTGATCAAAGACACGCCACCCAACTCCTGAGCTGCATGTGTCCCCTGTGATATGGGGGGAGCAGACTTGCTTCCTTGAACCTTCCAACGTGGTATGACTCAATGCTGATGCTGAGCTCCCCTTGGAGCCTGGAGGAGGCACAGGCTTTGAAGTCTGGCAGACTGACAGACTGCTTCAGAGCTTGCTATCTTTTTGATTTTTTTTCGGACCTTTACAGGATTGTCTCGGAGGGTCCCGGTTATTTTTGAAAACTTCACAGCAGTTTGGCTGAAGGGCAGTTTTGCCTGTAATCAGACATCAGCTGTGAGCAGACCTCTGCAGTGACAGAAAATGGATTAGACCAGGATTTAGGCCTATAATTTCCAAACTCCAGAGGCCCATTAGATAGAACCAGTTTGCTTTGGCACGTTGAATTTTTGTTGCCTAAATAACAGCGCTCCCTCCAAGAACTGGGATGGCTTGCTTATTGGTCCCTTTGCCATTTTGCTGCTCTCGAGGTATGGCTCAAGCATTTCAGACAGGCCTGCCTCCCTGGCCTCTGGCCCAGGGGCCTGCAGCTAGCTGTGTCAATAGGACTTTGAAGTTCACACTCCCCAGCTGACTGGTCAGCAGCCCCTGGGATCATCTTCACCACGCTTGTCACAGGAAATCAGGAAAGGTATGTGGAAGCTGGTGTTGCCTGAGAGGCGGGGGAAGGAAGACGATGGGGTCCTTGATGAGAATATGGGAGGAATTTACCCAAGTTCATGGTCTAATTCCATTAGCAGGGATTCTTCCTCACTGCTCTTTCTCCTTCTGGCTCAAAAGCCATACATTGAGCTGGTTTATTTTAACCTGATCCAAGTATGTGCCAACTAGTGCTTTTGGGGGGGCTTTAACACAATGACAGTATGTTGTGATGTTGGTGGTTCTGCAAGATCTGGAAAGAGCTTCTGAATCATCAAAACGTGAATATTTGTTCTGGGGAATTTGAGTGCAGAGTGTTATTAAATACTTTTGTATCCTCTGTTTGGGGACCCTGGCATTCTTTCATTCGGCATTCACTTTGCGCTCTCTTTGGACAGATACTTTGCAGGTGCTTTACGTTTTCATCTTACTTAATCTTCACATCTCTTACTTAATCTTCACATCCGTGAGAAGTATTTTTTTTTAAAGATTTTATTTATTTATTTGAGAGAGAGAGAATGAGAGCCAGAGAGCACAAGAGGGAAGAGGGTCAGAGGGAGAAGCAGACTCCCCGCCGAGCAGGGAGCCCGATGCGGGACTCGATCCCGGGACTCCAGGATCATGACCTGAGCCGAAGGCAGTCGCTTAACCAACTGAGCCACCTAGGCGCCCGAGAAGTATGTTGTTTTTACCCCTATTTTGCAAATGAGAAAAGCTCTGGGAGATTAAAACGGACGGAGGGTAACCCAGCTAGCAAATAGCATAGCAGGTATACCTAACTGTTCCACTCTTAAGCCCGTGTTCAGAACTTCTCCTCATATTCAAAACCGTACAGTTATCTCCTCCTCCTCTTCATCCTGGCTCTGCACATCCTCTTGGTCACTGAGACCTGTCCTTCACCTTTCCCAATGTCCCTTGCATTTCTTTTCATTCTCACCCCTGGTACTGCATGCTTGGATGGTTGCAGTAGCCTCCTAGTTCACCTTGTCACCAGTCTTTTCCTTTTCCATCCTTTCTGCTCACCCTGCCAGAATCATCTTCCTTTAACACTGCTTTGTCCTAAAATCTGTCATTTAAAATGTTCCAGGGACTTTCCATGGCTCATAGGATAAAGTTAATACTCAAGGTTTGAAATCGAGACCCACCTCTCTACTTCCCACCCCCAGACACAGATGACCTCAAAACTGATTTCTGGCCTTACCCATCACTTCCGGCAATAACTTGATGTTGCCTTGGATTTTTTTTTTTAATGTTATCTTTTTTTTTTTTTTAACATGTATTTATTTATTTTAGAGAGAAAGGGCAGAGGCAGAGGGAGAGAGAATCCCAAGCAGACTCCATGCTGAGTGCAGAGCCGATGCAAGGCTCCATCCCACGACCATAAGATCATGACCTGAGCTGAAATCAAGAGTCGGAGGCCCAACTGACTGTGCCACCCACGTGCCCCTGCCTTGGATCTTCTGACTCAGGATCTTTGCGCATGCTATACCTTCTGCCTAAAATGTTACACATCTTTCTACTCAGTCTTCCCTCTGTTAAAATCTCACTGTGGCCTGTCTTCAATGAAGACTTCTCTGGTTGCCTTGCAGGAATGATGCCCCCCCCAGAGCATTTTGCAGCACTTAAGTAGTACATGTCACATGTAACACTTCCTCTCTAATCCCAGTGTGATGGTGGAATGCGTGCATGCATGCGCGCCTGCCTCCCCCGCTATGGTCATTGTCGTTAGCATAGTGCCTTGTGCATAGTGGGCCGTTGCTTGGTTGAATGAATGAACTAATGAAGAGAGGAAACTAAATGGGAAGAAATAAGCCACTTTTTGGGTGTTTACTGTGTGCCAGACAGTGTTCTTAGTACTTTTACAGGTAATAATTCCTTTAATCCTTGCATCTACCCCAAAAGATAGGTGATACTATTGTCCCCATGACAGAGATGAGGAAACCAGGGCCCAGTGAGCTGAACTGACTTGTCAAAGAATTAATGATAGACCCAGGATTCAAATTCACACAGTCTTCCTCCAGAACCTAGGTTCTCACTATGCCTACCTCTCCGTGGACGGTCCTGACCCTGATAGGTTCATTCACATAGGCGTTACCTCACGGACTTTAAGATTTATCATGTGTGACAGGTTCGGGAGAGTGTGAGAATGGTTAAGATCCAGGCTTCCTCTTCTGTGTCAGTACACGAAGACTTGCCCACCTCAGCAATGTGCATTGGGCCAGTTGGCGAGCCAATATAACCAGTCCCAGGTGCTGGAGCTCCCCAGGTGACAGGTGCTATGTAAAGATGAAGGACATGTTTCATGTTCTAGGAAACATGGTAACTTGATTACACAGCCGTCAGACTATGGTCCTGGGTCTCCTAGAACAGTCCACGTTAAGCATGAGATGATTACTTGGTTAATAATCCTAATTAGCCTCGTACACTTACCCTATGTTTATCACTCCTGTCTCATAATCAACTTCTATATTTTCCTTAACTTTACAACTCAATCTGTGTACCAGAGTGACGGCAAACCCATATTTATCTAATTTAGTGAACATTTGCATGTGCTGCAATTAGACTTACATGTTGTGTGATCAACATCCTTTGCTAATTGCATAATTCCTTTTGCATTTAATTGTCAGAAGGCATCCTTTCTGTGTATGTGTGTGTGTGTGTGTGTGTGTGTGTGTGTGTGTCTCCATGGTTTGCTGCTGGTTGGGAGCTGCATGTGGAATTGCAGGCTGAGGCACCTGCCATGACAGAACTAAAGGCCTTCCCCGAGAGCTGGGAGGAACCTCCTTCCTTGTTTACAGGTGAGGAAACAAGTCCCGAGAGAGTGAAGGGACTCCTATCCAGTTAGCTCAGTCCTGGGAAGTCCTGAAGGCACGGAAGGATGAACACATCTGCAAAGGATATCCCCCCCAAACCATTCCAGTGTAGAAATTCCATGAATAATTCAAACCAGTCTTGACAATTAGCATTGGAACTTGAGTCTGGACAAGATTAGGCCAGGCCTAAAAGAAATCAAGTTTCTGGCAAGGCAGAATCTTAGGATATTCTGAAGTTATAACCCTTAGCGATTGTTTTTCAGCTTTGGGCTGCTTATTGCCAGCACGTATCTCACTGTAAGGAAAGCTGGCTAACCTCCTTTCCCTTCCTTCTGCCTCTTTTTGTAAGATTGTTTTTTATTCCTCTATAAAGCTAGACAAGAAGAGAGTGGAAGATCCATCCAGGAATTAGGGATTAGCATAGAAAGAATCAGAATATTAGAGCTGAATGGGGACCCAGAGACCTGGTCTACGGACCCGGCTGTACAGGCTGTATCTAAAGTCCCAGGATTGGGTGGTGGCAGACCTGGGATGCAAGTCTGTGTCTCTTCACTCAGAGTTCAATCACAGCACTCTGCTAAGGAAGGGGCCGAGAGGACAAGGTGTGCCTTGACGCCCCACACTTTCCTCCCTCCCTCGGCACCTTTACATCCTGCCTGGGAGCCCTAAGCCAGGGGTGTAGGGATGCAGAGGCTCAGATCTTCATCTCGGCTGGGATGAAAGGGCTAGGGAGGAGGACCCCTGCCCCCGGTGGAGAAGCCTCACCCTGGTCCCCACTGTGAGCATTCTGAACCCAGAGAGGATTTAAGAGAATGTAGCGGAACCCAACATGGTGCTGGTCCAGAGTGGGGAATCTGCCGATATTTGCAGAATGAGCGTGTGCACTGGCCCAGGGGTGAGGATGGGGTGAGACTGGAAAGGGAAGAGAAAGCTAGCTATTGCTACCTGTAGTTTCTGTGCTGGGAAGGCAGAGGAAATCATGAGACACTCATCACAGTGGACTTCCTCTCCTCACCTGCCCAGGAAGAAAGACCTGGTCATTCCTGTGGAAGCACCAAGAATCATCAGGGCTGGAAAGCAGAGTCCAGGGGTGTGCTCAGAAAAGAAGAGGAGAATGGCCACTGACCACTGCCAAATCTTCTGAACTGGGAAACCTTCCCACTGCTACTGGCAGCACTGGGAATGCCCCGCTCTCTGAGTCTCCAGTAGCCACAGCGCTGCGACCACTACCCTGGCACCCGCCACCCTCTATCAGATAGAGCCTTTGTATCTCCCGACTCTGGTCACAGTGTCTAAGCAATACTGGGTGCTCAGTAAATGTATATTGAATGAACGAATGCATGGATTGTACACTGTTGAAATGTGCGGCTGTCATCAAGTTGGCAGGGAGAGAGAACGTATGGAATTGCCAAAGTTCTGTGAAAAACCTTTTAATAGCCTGTATAGATGGGCCAGAGCTGTAATATTAAATTTACCTACTGCAAATGGAACACAAAGTCTCCATTTAGTTTTAAAAGATCAATTGCCCAAACAAAGAATGGTAAATGGGGCGCAGCCCAGATTTTAAGAAGCCAGCAGGAGTAGGTCTTGGTGGGCCAGGAGCTCCACGTGATTAAGATGGTGATGTAACTGCTAAAATGGGACTGGATTCCATAAGGTGAAGCTGGATCCAGACCAATGCAGGCAACGCTCCCTGTAGTTTCTGAGCTCACTCAGGTCACATCTGGGGTATAATGTTCATTTGGGGTTTTATTAACAGCCACACCTTAACCTAGGTCTAGTGCTTTAGTTTACATAGCATTTTCCCAGGCATTATCTCATTACGCTGTCCTAATGAGATGGTTTATATACCGGCAAGGGCAAGCTGACTTGCTCAAGGTCACCTAGCTAGCGGGCGGCACAGCCCAGCCTTCTGACCCCTTATCCACACTCTTTCCGCTGCACCACGCTGCCTTTATGCAGGCCAGAGCCCCACTGTGCAGCATCTAAAAGCAGGACCAGCGTGACGCTTGTCAAGTGCTGTCAACAGTGGACACGCTCAGATGGGCACCTCGCTATCAGACAGCCTGAGAGTGATGTCTCAGAAACCACCTTTCTGGGGTGGGGTAAAACCCACTCGGGAGGGCTTTTACAGGCCAGCTCACACTCGCAGGCTCAGGGACCCTGGCCTGTTTCAGAACTGGTACCAGACGAACCTCGAACATCACCTCACCTCCGAGTGAGCCCAGGAGAGGACAAGTCCCCGTCCTTAGCTCACTAGGTCCTGCAGAAAGGATTTGTGAGCTGGCCTGCAAAGGAGGAAGGGGAAAGGGAAAAGAGCTGACATCTGTCAGAAGCCTATTAAGTGTCGGGCTCAAGACATTTCACATAGATTTGTTTCTTGTCATTAATGCAGTGCCTGTTTCTGCAGCCTCACCGCTCACCCTGGTCACCATTTGACTCCTCCACCCCCTGCTGTTGGGTTGTCATAATAATCCCTCACATTCATCTGGTCTCCTCCAATGGCTATCCACTTTCCAAAAAAGTCCATGAAGGGAAAAAAAAAACAAACCCCTGCATGCTCTCACTTAAATATGGAATCTAAAGAAGTCAAATATATAGAAGCAGCATCGTAGAACCATGGTTCCTGGGGGCTGGGAGGTCGCAATGTTGGTCAAAGAGCACAAAGTTGCAGTAATGCAGGATGACTGTGTCTAGATACCTAATGTGCAGCATGATGGCTGTTCTTAAGACTATTCAATACTGGAAATATGCTAACAGAGTAGAATGCAGGTGCTCTCATCACTAAAAGGTAACTATGTGAAGAGGTATGTTAGTTTGACTACTAATCATTTCACTATATATATGTATATCAAATCATTTTTACTAAAAACAAAACAAAGAGATAGGTAGGGCAGAGATTACGCCTTCATTTCATAATGATGCACAAGAATGCCCTTCTGTCCTTTTGTCTGTCCATCCATCCATTCATCCATCCTTTCATTCATTCATTCTTTTTCTAAAGATTTTATTTGCCAGAGAGAGAGACACAGCAAGAGAGGGAGGACAAGCAGGGGGAGTGGGAGAGGGAGAAGCAGGCTTCCCGCTGAGCAGGGAGCCCGATGCGGGGCTTGATCCCAGGATACTGGGATCATGACCTGAGCCGAAGGCAGACGCTTATCAACTGAGCCACCCAGGCGCACCCCCCTTCCATTCATTCTTTACCAAATATTTATTAACTTACTCCTCTGTGCTAGGAACTGTGTAATACATCAGGGAAGCAAAGATTTCTTGGGAGCTCTTAGGGGAGATACAAACCTATACAAGAAAAGGGGGTATCAAAATTGGGGCTGATAAGTAGGGAGGCCATGCTTTTACCTGAGAGTGGTGGGATGTCATTGCAGACCATGACCAGCAGGTGGCACTCCGGGTCCCAGGAGGCCCCCCGGAGCTCTTTTCAGCCTTCACGCTTTCATTTTATATTCATTACTGTACTTAAAATCAAATTCTAAGTCATATCACTGAAAGACTGTGTTCAATTTGATTTTAATTCCATTTATTTGATGTTAATTGTTTCATGCTCTTCTAAAAATGGTCAAATTAAATCTAGTTGTGTCAGGGCTTTCTGGGTAAGTGAAAGACTTGTCCAGAAATTTAGACTCCTAAATAAATTAGCATCTCTAGTGATTGGTACTAGCTTCTGAAGTCCTTTCATAGGAAATGCTCATAAAAAGTTAATGCTGCTGGGAAAATATCTGGAAGGATACACTTTAAGATGTTGCTTGTGCAGTCTCCCAGTGGTGAGAATACAGACTTTTTTTTTTTTAGATTTGTCTGTACTTTATTCATTTTTAACAGTGAGCATGTATTATTATTTTTTTAGTTTTTCATTGACATATAACCTACAAGCAGAAAAATGTGCAAATCTCAACCAAATAGCTTGGATTTACATATTTTTTACATGTGTGTAACCTTCACCAAGATTAAGATACACATTACCAAAACCCCAAAATTTCCCTCATGTCCCTTCCAGTCACCCTTTAGCCCCCCAGGAATCATTATTCCGTCCCCATAGGTTGGTATTGCCTATTTTGGAACTTCATATATATGGAGTTATACAGGATCTCCTCTTGTATCTGGACTCTTGTTCAATATCATTTGTTTAAGTTGATGTGTATAAATACCCTAAAACTCACTAATCTGGTTGTCGCGCGTAGCAGAAACCTTTTCTTTTTCACTGAGGGGTAGTGTTCTATTGTGTGAATGTATTGTAGGTATGTGTTTCTCTAATCAGAAAAGATTTACTAAAAATAATCAAATATAGACATGAAAACTGCTTTTTTGCTGGAGGTGAAAGAGATTTCAACTGCAGGATGATCCTCAGAGTATGTGGATTTAGACAGCAGAAATTGGCTTGGGCACAGAAGCATAGGGTCTTTGAGAGAGAATGAGGAGTCAGCCAATTTTGGATAGGCTGGTGGTGGCTCTCCCACTGGTTGTGTGCCCTAGGGGCAAGCCTTTTAAGTCAGCCATGCTCTCACTGAGGCCCAGTCTCCTTATCTGTAAATGTATAGCATTACCAGACTGAGAAGAAAAAAAGAAAGACAAAACCCAGAGCATCTAGTTAAATTTGAATTTCAGATAACGAAGGATAATTTCTTAGTATAAGTATGTCCTGAGTATTGCATGGGACACACTTATCCTAAAGAATTGCTCATCGCTCATTTGCAATTCAAATATAACTGTATTTTAACTGGCGACCCTAAAAAGAGCTGTAATAATAATCCCTGCTTACAAGGTAACACAATTGTTTGTGAGAAAGTGTTCATTGTAGGCAGAAGAGTACGTACAAATGAAAGAAACCAGAAAGAGCCAGAAAGGCAAAGAGGAGGCCCCCAGGCTTGGCACTGGATTTGTAAGCCCCCAGCAGGACAAGGAGCTGGCCTCTCACCCTCTACCAGCCCCCCAGGGCCCAGCTTGATGCCTGACTCTGAGAAGGAAGACACATAAACATTATCCGGGGAATTACTGGGATTTGATTTCCAGCCCCTGCACTTACTTGATTTTGACCTTAGGTAAGCTGTATTTTACCACTCTGTAGTTCTGTGTTCTTACTGCATTCATTCAACAAATCCTTCAGGGAGCCCAACTCTGCCAGAGACCAGGGAGACAGCCGATGAACTGAGAGGTTTGTGCCCTTCGGAACTTCGTTTTATAGAAAGGGAAGAGAGAAACTGGTAAACAAATAGACAAAGGGACAACTTTCGATGGTGATGGAGTGAAACAGGGCATGGTGACCATAGGGTCAGAGGTGCTATCTGGATGAGGTGGTGGGGGAGGGCCGCTCTGAGGAAGTGATGCTGAGCAGAAACCCCAAGGCTGACGAGGAGTCAACCTGGTGAGGAACACAGGGAAGGGGTGTCCTGGCGGGAGGAAAAGCAGGTTTTCTTATCTGAAGACAGGGTGGGGGGTGGGGTGGGGGGTGGCAGAAAAACCTATCTCCCAGAACTGAAAGGGGTCAGATGACTGAAAGGTGATTTGTGAAATTATCAAGTTCCCTGCAGGTGAAAGAGATTATGAACTTTTCTCAGAAGCCTCAACCCCAGTCCCCAGACCACCAGGAAAGTCAGGAATATCTAATTCTTTTGGTGTAGTGCAGAGTAACTCAAGAGTCCAATCTGGACCAAAGTGTTTCTACCAGCTGTGTGAGAGAAGTACAAACACTGCAAGTGTTTAAAAATTCTGATATTGTCATGACACCTAAGCACATATGGTATTTTATAATTATTTTCCCATTTCATTTTTCTATTATCACCCGACTGGCCCCTCCCCACCAGGTAGCTTGAGAAGCACTGGCATAGAAGCTATAGAATCAGAAAAATCTGGGTTTTGTCGTAGCTCAATCTCTTTCTACCTGGTTGACCGTAATTAAATTATATAATTTCCCTGTGCCTTGGGGCCTTCACCAGTAAAATGAGCATAACCCATCTTCTTTATCCATTCAACTGTCGATGGACATCTGGGCTCTTTCCATAGTTTGGCTTTTATGGGCATTGTTGTCATAAACATTGGGGTGCAGGTGCCCCTTTGAATTGCTATCTTTGTATAGTTTGGATAAAGACCTAGTAGTGTAATTGCCGGGTTGTAGGGTAGCTCTATTTTTAACTTTCTGAGGAACCTCCATACTGTTTTCCAGAGTGGCCGCACCAGCTTGCATTCCCACCAACAGTGTGGGAGGGTTCGGCTGTCTCTACATCCTCGCCAACATCTGTTGTTTCCTGACTTGTTAGGTGTGAGGTGGTATCTCATTGTGGATTTGATTTGGATTTCCCTGATGTCGAATGATGTTGAGCACTTTCTCATGTGTCTGTTGGCCACCTGTATGTCTTCTTTGGAGAAATGTCTGTTCATGTCTTCTGTCCATTTCTTGACTGGGTTATTTGTTTTTTGGGTGTTAAGTTTAATAAGTTCTTTATAGATTTTGGATACTAGTCCTTTATCTGACATGTCATTTGTGAATATCTTCTCCCATTCTGTCGGTTGTCTTTTAGTTGTGTTGACTGTTTCCTTTGCTGTGCAAAAGGTTTTTATCCTGATGAAATCCCAATAGTTCATTTTTGCTTTTGTTTCCCTTGCCTTTGGAGACGTGTCTAGCAAGAAGTTGCTGCAGCCGAGGTCAAAGAGGTTGCTTTACTCAGCCATCAAAAAGAATGAAACCTTGCCATTTGCAAAGACATGGATGGAACTAGAGGGTATTATGCTAAGTGAAGTAAGTCAGTCAGAGAAAGACAAATACCATATGATTTCACTCATGTGGGATTTAAGAAACTGAACAGTTGAACATAGGGGAAAGGAAGGAAAAATGAAATAAGATAAAAACAGAGAGGGAGGCAAACCATAAGAGACTCTTAACTCTAAGAAACAGACTGAAGGTTGCTGGAGGGGAGTTGGGTGCGGGGATGGGGTAATTGGGTGATGGGCATTAAGGAGGGCACGTGATGGAATGAGCAGTGGGGATTATATGCAACTGATGAGTTATTAAATTCTACCCCTGAAACTAGTACTACATGATATGTTAACTAAATTGAATTTAAATAAAAATTTTAAAAACTGGGGTGCCTGTGTGGTGCAATTGCCCATCCTGCCTCTTCCCAGTAAGGTGGAACAAGGCGGAGCTCTGCCTTGTTGTTTCAGTTACACTGTAAACAAGTATCCTTTTGCAGTCTACTTAGGGCTCTGTGTTTTATATTTTTGTGCTTTGTGTTGGTGATTTTGCTTCTTAAAATGTGTCTTCAGTCAGTGGTGTTGGGAAAACTGGACAGCCACAAGCAAAAGAATGAAACTAGACCACTTTCTTACACATACGTGAAAATGAACTCAAAATGGATAAAGACCTGAACGTAAGACCTGAACCCATAAAACTCTTAGAAGAGAACACAGGTGGTAAGCTCACTGACATTGATATTGGTGAAGATTTTTTGAATCTAACATTAAAGGCAAAAGCAACAAATGCATACATAAATCAGTGGGACTGCATCATACTAAAAATCTTCTACACAGTAAAGGAAACCATCAACAAAATGAAAAAGCAACCTCCTGAATGGGAGAAGATATTTACAAATCATATATCTGATAAAAGGGTAATATTCAAAATAAATAAGGAACTCCAACTCAATAGCAAAAAAAAAAAAGGAAAGAAAGAAAGAAAAAAAAAACCCAAACAATCTCATTAAACAATCTCGTTAAACAATGGATAGAGGATCTGAAGAGACACCTTTCCAAAAAAGACATACAGATGGCCAACAGGTACGTGAACACCACTCACCATCAGGGAAATGCAAATCAAAACCAAAATCAGATACCACCTCACACCTGCCAGAATGGGTAGAATCAAAAAGACAAGAAATAACAAGTGTTGGTGACCCCCTGCACCATTGGTGGGAATGCAAACTGGCGCAGCCACCTTGGAAAACTGTATGGAAGTTGCTCAAAATAAAAATAGAACTACCCTATGATGCAGATGCAGAAATTCCACTTTGGATATTCAAAGAAAAGGAAAACAACTCAAAAGATACGTGTACCCCCGTGTTTATTGCAACAGTATTTACAATAGCCACGATATGGAAACAAACTGTCTATTGATAGACGAATAGATAAAGAAATTGTGTATATATAAGTGGATGTTATCCAGCCATAAAAAGAATGAAATCCTGCCATTTGCTACAACGTGGATGGAGCTCAAGGGCACTATGCTAAGTGAATAAGTCAGAGAGGGGGAGACAAATGCCATAATGATCCCTTATTTGTGGAATCTGAAAAAAACAACAACCCCAAGACCAAGCTCATAGACACAGAGAACAGGGTGGGGGTTGCTAGTGTGCGGGTGGGAGAAATGGGTAAAGGGGGTTAAAAGGTTGAAAGAAAAAAAATTCTGTTTTACATAATATAATTAGAGAACAGAGAATATCTTATATCGATATAGCAGTTCTTCAAAAAGATGCAAATATTAAAAATTGATTTCTCAACCATCAGTCTTCTCTCACTAATCTTTCCTTTGTGATTTCTGAATTATATTTCTAAGGGATAAATATGATCACATTATTGACTCAGTTTAAAATCCTTCATTTATTTCCAGTAGTTTTAAATATGAGGGGTTTTGTTGAGCCAGTGAATCCGATCTACTAATCTCAGCAGCTTCATTCCCCCTTACTCCGCTCACCTTGTGTTTTCCACAAACCAAGGACTATTGGAGGGGGTAACACCTGAAAAGTGCCAATAGCTTTATCCCCATTATACTGAAAGCTCTTTGAGGATGGGCCTTACGAAAGCCTAGCATTAGGTAGGAACAAAAGTAACAATACGACTAATACAAAAAGTTGAAGCATTTCTATGCCATTTTCCTAGAGTATTTTTTTTTTAAATTAGAGTTAACAAGAGAAATAGTTTTCAAATAGAAAGTATAATAGTTTCTGTGTGAAAACTACCTTCATGGTGACTATAGTTAGGAATACCATATCGTATACTTGAAAGTGACTAAGAGGGGTGCCTGGCTGGCTCAGTTGTTAAGTGCCTGCCTTTGGCTCAGGTCATGGTCCCAGGGTCCAGGTCATGGTCCCAGGGTCGTGGGATCGAGCCCCGCATCGCATCAGGCTCCCTGCTCAGCAGGAGGCCTGCTTCTCCCTCTCCCACTCCCCCTGCTTGTGTTCCCTCTCTCACTGTGTCTCTCTCTGTCAAATAAATAAAATCTTTAAAAGAAAAAAAGTGGCTAACAGAGTAGATCTTAAAAGTTCTCATCAGGAGAAAAAAAATTGTAACTCCAAGTGGGATGGAGGTTACTTTGACTTAACATTTTGCAGTGTATACAGTGGTGATCATTTTGCAATATATACAAATTTTGAAACGTGTACACCTGAAACTAATACAATGTTATATGTCAATTATATTTCAGTAAATTTTGTTTAAAGTTTTGGAGAAAAATGAGAAGCCCCCCCAAATCTTCCACTGCTCTCAACTGAAGTGAGTAGTCCTGAAAATGTGCCTTGTGGTGAGCAGAGGAAAAGCAAGCAACATGACAACACAACATGGCCTTCAAGCATAGTGCGGAAGTGCTGGTTATTGTTTCTAAGCACAGGAATGCTGTGATGTGCCTCATGGGGAAAATTCCTGTGTTCGATAAGCTTTGTTCAGGCCTGGGGTACAGTACTGTTGGCTGTGAGTTCAGGAGTTAATGGGTCAACAATATACAGTGTATTAAGTAGGGTGTCTTTAAATAGAAACACATGTAAGACAAAGTATGTATTGGTTGGTGGACCAAACTGCTGGGACGAGAGGCTCACAGTAGTCTAACCTTGTCCTTCCCCTAGGAACAGTGGTTCAGTATTCCCTAGTTCAGTGTTTGTGGTGACTTTATGAAATGTAACTTTCCAGAGAGGTACAACCAAAGTGTACTCTTATTAGCAGGGTGTGAGAAGGCGTGTGTTACTCCACATCTGGCAGCATTTGATCATATCACTTAAAAAAATTTTTTCTGGGGCACCTGGGTGGCTCAGTCGGTTAAGCGTCTGCCTTCGGCTCAGGTCATGATCCTGGGGTCCTGGGATCGAGCCCCACATCTGGCTCCCTGCTCAGCAGAGAGCCTGCTTCTCCCTCTCCTTCTGACTGCCACTCTGCCTACTTCTGCTCTCTCTCTATCTGTCGAATAAATAAATAAAATCTTTAAAAAAAAAAAATCTTTTCCGGGACTCCTGGAGTGACTCTGTTGGTTGAGCATCTGCCTTTGGCTCAGGTCATGATCTGAGGGTCCTGGGATCGAGTCCCGCGTTGGGCTCCTTGCTCCATGGGGAGCCTGCTTTTCCCTCTGCCCCTGCCCCTCCTCCCTGGCTTGTGCTCTCTCTGACAATAAAATCTAAAAAAATAAAAAAAATCTTTTCTAATTTGATGGGTGAAAAGAGTACCTAATTCTAATTCATATTTTGTTTGTTTGCTTTTTTTTTTTACTCCAGGTGAGGTTGAAGGTTTCTCCTTACTTGTTAACATCCCTTTGTCACTGTCACGTTTCAATACAAATCTCCTCATGTCCTTTGTAAGAGGAAGGGAGGATGGAGGTGCCTCCTGGTCATCCCAATGGCAGGGAGCCAGCACCAGGGCTGCACATGGCAAATTATTTTATCACAAGATTTTCTTCAGGTCAAGGGAAACCACAACTGACTGAGTCCCTGGCATGCACACACGCTGTGCCAGGCTTCCCTGGGTAACAGCCAACTCTTTGTGACTCCAGTGTTTCTGCTTCTGGTGGTTAGAGCAGAGCCTTCCAGCAGACTGCCTTGGTTCGTCAGGAAATATCACCAGCCTACTGGTTGGGTGATCTTGGGCTGGTTTCTTAACCTGTGCACTGCCGCCTCCCCCTCTGTAATGACAGAGATGATAATAATACTTAAACCTCGTAGATTTGATGTTAGGACAGGAAAATCACTTAGATAAAGCCCAACACACTGTAATGACTCCATACATGTTGGCTGCTATTGCAAAGTATCAGGAACCAGGTAGAGTACGTAATCCTTGTTGATTGTACGTACGACAGATGAGTACGCAAACCTCATCTTTCAAGGTCCAGACCAGGGACCACCTTATTCAGGAAGACTGGCCCACACTGCTGCTTTAATCCTTTGTCCTTGTCCCAGGGAAACTTCCTGAGGAGACAAGATGTGCACCCACGAAATAATTAAAACTCTTTACCTGTCGGTAGGCGTGGCTTAGGAGAAAGAGCACTGAATGAGCAGTCAGGTGTTAAAAAGAAAATCACAGGCCTGAAATGGCGTCACTTAGGCCAAGTCACAAACCCAGGACTTAATACCTAACCTAACTGTAGTTACAATCTCCCCCCTGGAATGTAGTTTTAGCTGGTGATCAGGAATTTTCTGATGAGCATCAGTGAGGTAATCTGTCCCAGTGGGTCCTCTCCATCCTCCAAAAGAAGATGAGGTAATCTATCCATTAAGAACCCCTAAGGGAAGGTGAACGTGCCTGAAAAGATCCTTGCTTTTCTTTTGCTAGTAACTCCTTGCTCTACCCTCATTCCTGTAAAAACAAACAAACAAACAAACAAACAAAAGGCCTTCCTTTGTATACAGCTCTTCTGGAGCTCCCTCCTACCTGCTAGATGGGAAGATCTACCTGATTTATGAACGGCTTAAGAAAGCCAATTAAATCTTCAGATTTACCCAGTTGAATTTTTGTTCTTGCACACAGGAATTTTAGTTTTGCTTCCCACTTGTTGATTTCTTGGGCTTAAATCTCGTCACCGCTGCGAAGCCCCGTGCCCTCACCTGTTGAAAATACAGGCAAACGCCTGCCCTCTTCGGGCGACCTCACACCTGATGGGTGAGCTTCACAACACACGCGGGACGTGCTTTGACGCTCCCGGTTTACTGATGTGCGAACTGCAGCTTCGAGAGGAAGAACTCTGGACTCCCAGTGCGGTGCTCCTCCTCCTGCATCACCGTGGTCCCTGGGGTAAGGTGAGCGAGTGGTTTCCAGGGCCGTCCAGCCCCTGCCAGCTAGCAGTGGGCGACCCCGGAAAAGGAAGAGATGTGTGCCAGGGGACCGCATTCACTCAGTAGGCGCATCTTGCTGGTGGGTTAAGTACCTCCATCCTGACGCTGTCCCTAGAGGCTTCACCTCTTCCGAGCGTCACCCTTCCTTAGCGTCCGTGGCGCAGGCGACTTTCAGTGGCACTCTCCTTGCCTCATCGGCTTGTGTTCTAGCTGGAGGCTCTTGCCTGCCTTTGTGAACAGCATCTGGGGCTCCCCCTGCCTTGCTCTGTGCTCCTTCTCTCTGGCATTTTTCCCTGGGGAATTGTGCTGCGCTGTGAGCAGTTGGGCCACCGCCTCTCCCCTTGGAGAATGAAGTTCTTTCCTTCCCCTCCCCTCTGATCCCGGGCAAACCAAGCTCACAGGGGCTAACACGTCCTCATGACGTGATCTGCCCCTTTTGGCAAGTTCCGGCGTTACTTTGCCGTTGGCACTTGCAGACCAAATGCCCTGATGACCTTTCTGGTTCGGTTCTAAACGATAAGCGTGGTATTAAAGTTTAGACTCTGCTTTCCCTCCAAGTCCTGGCTGTTTGGTTGTCACTAGGCTGCCAGTCCTAAGCTTGTAGAGTCTGAAATGAACTTTATCGGCTCATGCTGCTACCATTCCGAGTGGCAGCTTGATGAGAATGGCCTCCTTAGCTCTGTAGCGGTCACCTTAGCCCATCCCAGGGCTTTGGCTTGTCAGGGGAGGAAGCATTATTAGGGACCAACAATCCTATTTTTGCTCTTTCTTCCCCCCTCCCTGGTTAATGCTCTTGCTCCCAGGCTGGTGCCAACCTTCTCCGCCTGCCTATTTCCAGGCAAATTTTGTGCAGAAAT
Organism: Callorhinus ursinus; assembly: GCF_003265705.2. Taxonomy (NCBI): domain Eukaryota; kingdom Metazoa; phylum Chordata; class Mammalia; order Carnivora; family Otariidae; genus Callorhinus; species Callorhinus ursinus. Next base: position 28,432,006 of record NW_027397083.1, on the reverse strand, counting down.
GGAGTTTGTATGTGGGTGGGGTGGGGTACCCGAACCCTTCTTAAAAAATATAGCCACTTTGAAAGCCTCGGCAATATCCACCTGTTCCTTGTCAGGTAACTCCCTCCTTTGCAAATAGGCTGCCCTGAGCCAGCCTGCAGCTTTTCTCTTCCACCATCAGTGGAAATTGTCTTCTCTACCCTTTTTAACTCAGTTCCTCTTAATGTCCCCTTTGAAAATGCTTTGCTCTTTGACTAGAATACCTCCTACCTATTATTCACTTAACAAATGTGTGCCACTCATTGTCTGGGCGCTGGGGATGCAGCAATAAACAAGACCAACTCCCTGCCTTCATGGTGCTGATGATCTAGTGGTGTGTGTGTGTGTGTGTGTGTGTGTGTGTGTGCAGAAATAAACATCCTTGAAAATAAATACAAATCAGAATGCAGTAAATGTCATGCAGCTGGTGAACTTCTTCTACTCATCTTTCAAGGTCCAGACCAGGGACCACCTTATTCAGGAAGACGGGCCCACACTGCTGCTTTAATCCTTTCTGCTTGTCTTCTTCCTGTGTTCTGTGTTCTTGACCCTAGCTCTCGATATGCTACATTGTAATATATTTCTCTACAAGCTTGTTTATCACCTGACTATGGGCTTCTTGAGATCAGAGACTAAGTCCTATCTTTAATTTACCCAACATTCTGGAGAGGGCCTGGCATGGGAGGAGTTTAATAATACATGCTTGTTGAATGAATGCATGAGTGAATGGATGAATAAAGCAGTGGGTGTATGCTCCATCTGTCTGGTTAAGCAGCTATACCAGCTTATTCTCCTAGTACGGATAGCCAAATCTGAACGTCGTCTATCAAATGGATTCTGACTTGCAAACATACTGGAAAAGCACAGTGTGGTGAACGTCATTTGCTTAGCCAGACCCCATTAGAAAAGGCCAGGGAACCCAAAAGTAACAACTTGAAACCCAAACGAGGGCAAACAACCCTCCTGCTTGGAACCTAAACTGAACCCAAGTTTCTGCCATCTATTGGAATTTCCAACTGAACTAAAGTTGTTCCCTCCTGCCCAAGCCAAATTTTACTTGGTAAACTAGATTCAATGGGAATCAAACCTTTATTTCATTCTAGAACAAAATAAGGAGTTTGAAAATGTTTTCAGCCCTGCTTAAGTCAAGACTTCATTTCATTAGCATCCTGCCCTCCTGAGAGTCTGGTTGTTTTATGGGTTAAATGATGCCCCATTTGACAAATTCCTATAGCCACAGAGGTGGTTAGGACTGTGCCCTCATTTTCAGAGGGCACATCTCAAACCAACCCCCCTCGCCCACGGCACTAGGTTTGGTGTCACCAGCTGATGGTGGCTAACACCTCATCATATCATATTCCCACATCCACAGGGGGTTTCATTGCTTGCACCACACATTGAGAGCCACCTCCCATTCTGTCCCAACAATGGCCCCTTGAGCCGGGCAGACCCCCAGATATTATCTCCATTTTGAAGATGAAGAATTGGAGGCCAAAAGAGGGTAAATGACTTGCCCAAGTTCACACTCACACTTGCCAGAGTGTTAGAGACAGGATTCAAACTTTATTGTGGGGGGCTTTCCAAGGCAATTTCTCTTCTCTCTGTGACTCAGCTGTGCCCTCTGAGTGAGAGCCGGCTGGGCACTGTGAGCAGCCAAGCTGCTGCTCACTGGCATTTGCAGGATTTGGCTCCCCTAAACCTTCTATCTTCTCCAAGTGAAGTTGTACTCCGAGTTAAAGAAAACTGTTCCATGTGAGGGGAGGCATTTTGACCCAGGCCATCAAGTCTCCGCTTTTCGCTTCCACTGTCAGTGCAAGAACACGCATGGTTTTATAAAAAGCCTGGCACAGGGGCAGAGGGATGAGTGGTGGGAGATGTGCTGGTCTGGAAAGTGCTGGAGCAGCAGAGGTGTGATTCACACCTGTTACCCTGCAAATCCTTCTCCAGCAGGGGCCCGGGCAGCGAGGCTCCCCCTGCCTCGGTCCCCCCCACCCACCTGCAGTTGCTGCTGATGTTCCCCGAAGGCCCCCCCGTGGACCCAGGGCAACGGAAAATCGCCTATTACTCTGCCAGGAGGTTAAACACACCTCCAGTGGGTTGTCTTTTGAGAAAAAGACAAAGGGAGCCTCAGCTGGGGCATCGCTAGCCCCTGCATGGGGGCTTTACCGGCAAGGGAGGAGGTAGGTGAGTCATGGGCGCCCCAGGCTGACAGTAGCCGAAACCCCTGGAAGTCCTCACCGCATGCAAGGCTGAGCGGCAATCCTGTGCGCGGGGGAGGAGAGCCGTGAGGCTTTCCTTCCTGGGAAGCCTTCAGGTGCCTGCAGTTGCCTGGAAGTGACAGAAAGTCACAGCATAAGGGGACTGAAAAGACCCTCAGTGTGTCCTCTCCAGGTGTCCCTGAGTGTCCCCTGGTGGTCTGAGAGATGATCTTAGTTGCATGGAGAAATACTGAGTTCTCAACGGAATAGTCACGCATTTTTAGCGTGTCTCTTCTATTTATGACAAGTCATATGGTTTTCCCATTGATGGATGTGATTGTAAGTCTTCAAAAAAAAAAAAAGAAATTGACATTAAAAAGTGAATCGGTTGAAAGAAAAATACGAAGAGCAGTGAGTAGCATACTATAAGAGTTAAGAGAATGCACTCTGAAGCTGTATTGCCTGAGCGGCGTTCCGAGCCCCACTTTTAGGGGTTGTGGGGTGACGGGCAAATGCTTCGCCACGCTCTGTTTCCTTATCTGTAAAACAGGAGCCACCTCAGAAGGGTGTCTAGACAGTTAAATGACTGAATACATATAAAGCTCTTACATTTCCCAGAGCATACTAAGCACGGTCTAAGTCACTGTTAAACAAAACCGAGTGAACTGGAGGTGGAAGGGGTGTATGGGACAGAAATCACGAGGAGGGTTCCAGGACATCTGAAGGTTACAAGGAATCTGGCTGCTGCAGCCCTTCCTGTGACAGATGGAGCACCGGGTGGCCCTGAGAGCAGAAGGGATGTGTCCACAGTTATAAACTGACCCAGCATGATGGAGCGAGGATGAATCCCTGGTCACTGCCAGGCAGCAGGGTGGCCGCTTCCATGGAGAAAGACCATTTGCCCCCTGGGCCGCTCCACAAAATGGTAAGCACGGTTTTGGAGAAAGGTGACACAGGCATTTCCTCAGACGAGCCCTAGCCCGCCCTGAGCCCTTGGACAGATGCAGTCGCCTGTAGCTCCCTGGGTGCTGGTAGACTGACCATAGCTTGGCCTAAGCTCCCCTCAGGCCAGGGCCAGGCCTGCCTCGCTCACGGTGGGGCCTCAGCACCCAGCATGGAGCCTGGCCCAGAACAGATGTTTGATAACTGCCCGCCTGACTGCCAGACTAAGTAAATGAACAAACCAAGGATCTCCCATCATCCCAAACAGGAGTGTGATCAAGGGCCCTCTTGACGTGTGTGTGTGTGTGTGTGTGTGTGTGTGTGTGTGTGTGTGTGTAGGGGAAGCTGTTGAGGTAGGCATCTGGAAGAGATCCTAGCCCAGCACTGGGTGTGTCAGACATGAAGCCATGCCCTACACGTGTCATACGTGTTTTCTGTGCCCTTCGAGGTCTCAAGGGTCAGTATTTCCTAGAGAGCCAAGAAATGGTGAAACGTCTTAGTCTGAAGGAAGGAATAGAGATGAGACAGCTCTGGAGCCTGGGACCGAGGAAAGTTAGGAAGGATGGGGTTTGAAGGCCATTTAGCCATGAGGGCCAGAGCCTAGAGGCAGGCTCAGGTTTAATGCTTATAATCAGCTTGCAGGCACAGCTGACAAGGGTACACTGCTCTACAGTTTACCTGAGGCACTGTCATACTGGATCCTTGCCACCAAATGGGGTTAGCAGAGCAGTTATTACAATTTTCATTTAAAGACAAAGACAGACCAGAGAGGTTAAGTAACTTGTGCAAGGTCACACAGCAATTAAATGACAGAGTTGGACTAGAACCAACACCTCTGATCCCATGTCTGGTACTGTCAAACCAGGCTAATCTTCTGGTAGTGTTCATCTGGGCAACCAACCCTGGGCATGTCATGGTGCTCAGCACATGGTGGCCATCCCCACCTTCAGGATTATTTGCTGATGAGCCAGTGACCAAAATGAGTAGCAGGAATGAGAGATGACAAAAGATCTGGGGTGGGGGCTGGTGGTGATAAGAAGGGTGTCAGGTGGGGCTGGAGGGTATAGGAGGGGTAAAAGACTAGAAGGAATTCTCTGAAGACAGGTACCGTTTTTAATGACTGTGCAGTTGGCCAGACCTGGCCTCAGCTTGAGCCTCCCTTTACTTTCGATTTATCAGAAAATTTCTTATTAGTTTCTTAAATACTTAAGAGTAAATCCAGAGTCCTCACAATTGTCTTTAAGTGCCACATGGAAGTGGCTGCCCATTATCCTCTCTTCTCTCAGTCTGTAGTCCTTCCAGTTCATATTGTATTGGCCTTCTTGGCCATTTCTAAAACGTTCTGGTTTTAGGCCTCTGGGCCTTTGCATTTGCTGTTCCCTCTGCCCGAAAGGCCTTTCTCCTGGACGGTATGCCATCCACCTCAAATGTCGCCTCCTCAGAGAGGCCCTTTCTGCCCCCTTATCCTATTGTCTTGCTTTATTTTTCTTTGTAACATTGATTACTCTCTGGAATTCTATCACATATATTTGCATCTGTTTGCTAAAAATTAAGCATCATGGGGGCAGAGACTTTTGCCTGTTTGTTCATTGCTGTCTGCTCAGCACCTTGCACAATGGCATATACTTGGTACAAATCCAATTTATTTCTTGAAGGAATTAATACATTTTGAAGCTCTCGCCTCTCCATGGCTTTAGGTGTGCCCCGTTCCCAGGAACACTGATCCGGGCCTGGCTTGCCGGCACCTAAAAGGCAGCAGGACTTGTACCTTACGAGGTTCACTGGTTCCTTGGAGAGAGGAAGCATGTTTGGCAAGAGGCAGCCCCAGCCCCAGAAACCTCTGCCTGAACCACTGTGTCCCGGTCTGGGAAGCAGAGGTGGGAGCAGGGGTGGAAGCACCCTGAGGCTGGACGTGGACCCATCAGCTGGAGCAGGCAAGGATGGGCAGCGCTGGGAGAGGTCAGGACCGAGAGAGCTGGGACCAGGATCAGGACAGCAGGGGTCAGGGAGCAGGTCTTGTGCGTAGGTCAGGAGGGGCAGCAGGTTGTGAGGAGCCAACTGACAGGGTGGCACATTAGCCATGTCTGGAAGGATCGTGGGGTGCCCGTTCATGTTGCTCCTAGTAGGCACTGATTCCTTAGGGCTTCCCAGCTAGCCCTGGCTGGGCCCGAAAGGTCCATTTCCTTTTTTTTTTTTTGGCAGCAATAAGGACAACAACAACATCGAAATATGTAAAGAACCTTCGTATCTATGATCTTGTAACAACTATGAATATAGTTCGGTCATTCGTGTGGTCAACAAACACTATTGACCCCTTACTAAGAGCCACACATTGCCCTTGTTGCCTTTGGTCATGTACAGTAAATCTCTACTTTGATGGGGGTAACATTTCTTCAACTAAATAGATTATTTGCTAAAATACATCAGGCACTTTATCATCAGTGCTAAGAATAGTGCTTGTCACATAGTAGACGCCCAATTAATATTTTTGAATTGTTAGACTCACATATAGGTTAATCAGTTTCCCCATTTGATAAACAAGGAAATAGCCCAGGAAAATCAGGTATGGGAGTCTGGTCCCAGGACGGTCTCACTCTTGAGGCCGGAGGGCTCTGATCTAAAGCAGAGGTTCTAAGATTTTGGGGTTTCACAGACTGGCACATTTCTAACCTGAAAATGCCAAAACACATTGGAGGGCAAAGGTCAGAAGTTGCCAGCTTTTCATTCTTTCCAAGTAAGGAGATAGAGAAAGAGGTTACTGATGAACCTTACTTCACAAAAGGACATTTTTTTAATACTCTGGTTGGGTGAGGGATGATCCCAGAATTTTGAAAAAAATTGGGGACCTTTTGGTTCTGTGGAAAAGCCATTACATGGTTTTTATTGTTCTCATTTCACTGAGGATTGTTGAAAACGTCTCTGGTCAGCGTTGAAGGGACGGGTCAGGGCTCCGATGGGCATCTGGGAGCCTCTGGTCTGGAGGCTCCAGCCCCTCAGGGCCCTGCCTCTCTCTCTCCAGGTGTTCTCTCTCCTCCTTTCTCACCTCTGACACACAGACACAGAGTCACCTTGCAAAGCTCCAAAGAGAAGCGGGCCATGTGTCGGAAATGGATCTCAGATGGATAAGAAGGCAATCTCTCTTCCAAGTACTGAATCCCTAACTCTGCAAAGGGTGAGGGTGGGGGATGGAGCATCTTTCCCACTTTCCTCCCCACTGACCTTCTTTATTATACTCTCAGTATTTGCTTATGATTCCTATTAATCACATGTAATAACACTCCCAATTATTAAATTATAGAGACATGCATTCCCTCAGCCAAACAGAATAATTATTTACTAAAATGAATTAACATATAGAAAAGCCTCAGTTCTATGGAGGCTGAAACTTAGCATAATGAATTTATCAGGCTTAAAAGAAGCCCAGACAGGCTTTTTTTCGGTGAAATAAATACACTGATTACAGCGAAGCTCATTCGTGCTGGCATCATGCCATTTGCTATTTCTTTAATAAACACAGCTTGAGTTGTTTATCTGTTTTCAATATAATTTTTTGAGGCTCCCCTTCTCAATTAACAGCCAGAGTAGGGGTGGGGTGGGGGCAGGGAGAACATGTTCTCACCAGCCTCCTCCTGCAGGTCCAGTCCCCCAAGTTGCTCATTTGGGGCCTCCTTTGTGATTTGATAGGTCTGCCAATCAGCGGGCCTGGTGCATGGATCTGCTCTGCGTTGACAATATATTTGTCACTTGGAAAGGCATCTCCAGGACATCAGCCTTAGCAGGGAGGTGAACCAGTGAGGGGGAAACAATTATGCAAATTTAAATTCTCTGGAGCCCCTGCCATGACCTGGCGAGAGGATAAAGGTCTGCCTTCCCTCCTACTCCCTCGAGGCAATAGGCCTTCTTGCCACATGTCTTCTGGAGGGATTCCTAAATTACTGATGTTTCTTCAAGATGGCCTCATGGACACATGGTTTGGAAATAGGATTTATGGGTAATTAGGCCTGAAAACCCCTATTTCTTCACGGTGCCTACTAAGCCACTCAGTCTCCTAAATTTATTTTTTAATAGTGATTTGGGGACTGTGTCAAATGTCTATCAAGGGACATTGAGCTCATTTATCCACTCATTCATTCATTCGTTCAACAAACATGTATTCTATAGTGCAGCACTGGGAGCCCATGGGGCTTACAGTTTACTTGTTCATTCATTTAAAAATGTACATTGAACATCTAAGTTTCAGGCACTGGCATAAGGAGGTGAAAAAGGCAGGTTAGGTTCCTGTTGTCATTGAACTTAGGGCTGGGTGATGGAGGATGGCAGCCATGACTTTTGGAAGTCATAGCTTTGTATAAATTCCCACTCTTGAGTGTAGGCTGGACCCAGTGAGTCACTTCTCAGAAAGAGAATATAGCCACAGTAATGGGGGGACATTTCTGATTAGGTTACAAAGGTCGTGACTTTCATCTTGTTAGCTCTCTCTCTCTCACCCTCTCCCTCACTCTGTCGAAGCAAGCTGCCATGCTGTGAGATGATCCATGAAGACACCTACCTGGCAAGGTAACAAGGTGGCCTCTGACCAATGGCTCCTGAGAAACTGGGCCTCAGTCCAACACCAGGAGGAACTGAATCCTGCCAATGACTACATGAGTGAGCCAGGAAGCCGACCCCCCCAGCTCAACCTTGAGGGGCACGTGGGCCTGGCCAACACCGTGATTGCAGCCTGTGAAGCTCAAAGCCAGAGGACTCAGCGGGCCACCCTGGATTCCTGACCCACAGAAACTGTGAGATAGTAAATGTCATTTGTAAGCCACTAAACTCTGGGACAATTTGATATGTAGTCAATGATAGTAGTAGGGGGAGGAGATGATAAACTATAAATACAGATGAATAGAATAGATATAAATGCAGAAGAAAATATCAGCTGGTGACAAGGCGGTGCTGAGCATTAATAAAGGGTGGCATACTGAAGAGTGACAGGGTGGCTTGGTGATAGTTGGTGTCTCAGGGTGGGTCATACTCGAAAATTCCTTGGATCCAGTGCTTCAGGTGAAGATTCTGGGTGCTCTGCATGTCTATTCCAAGGGCATCCTGCCTTAGATCAAATACCCCTAGTGTTGGGAAATGCACATCTTCTCTGTTCTCCTTCCAGTGGCCATGCTCAAAGCCTGGGAATTTTTCCCCCCCTTGAGCTTTCCACAGACTGTACATGGAGGTGACAGGGGACCTGAAACCGTAGCCTTGAGTCTTGTCTTGGGACATCTGAGGGCCGGTGGTATGTATGGTGGTATGATTCTCCAGTCGCTGCCCCCCGAGACTGCAGTGGTGGCTCTGGGTGATGGACGCCACAGCTTTTTCTCCCAGGCAGGAACGAGTGTGTGTTTTTATGGGAGGAGGGTGTGAAAAGGCCTGCTGGTTCCTCTGCAGAGCACAAGGGCCCTGGCTGGCAAGGACCGGAGGGGAGAAGGAGGTGGTCCCCCTTGGCAACTCTGGGTTTGTGCAGGTGGGTAGCAGCTGAGGGCTGGGGAAAAGGAGAGCAGGGGGGCTCGCAGCCCAGTCTTGCCTTAGAGTGGACCCCTTCCCTGGGGGAGTAAACGGAAGGCAAAAGGCAGGCAGACAGGGTCCCCTGCTCCTCGTCCCCAAAGAGGACAAAGCTAGCAGGTATGGCCCAGCAAAGAAACCCCATGCTTCATTGGTGACCCCAGTTAACATCTGTGTGAGATGATTTCTTTCATGGGGGCTATTGCCTGTTAAGCTGGGAGGCACAGCCCTGGCCGCTTTTATGGTCATCCTTGGGGCACCCGGCTGACAACTGTGGCCCAGATACCTGTGCATCTTCAGTGTTGACAGAGCCTCCAGGTGGTCTTTACATCATTCAAGGGTCACGTCCAGAGAGCTCTGCGGTTGAGGGTAGAATTAGGACATCTATGTTTCTTTATAAAAAGTAAAAGTTCAAAATTTTTTTAAATTGCAAAAAATATGCTCACAATAAAGGAATTTAAAAATACAGATGGTTAAAAGAAGAGAGCAAATACTCAAAAAAAAAAAAGCCTTAGTCATCCTTTCAGAAATTCTTCTCTGTACATATATATACACACAGGTAGAAAATGCGTTGAAGCAAATAAATATGGTTTATACTTTACAGACTGGTAACTGGCTTCCTACACCTTCGTACCCCCCCAACACCCAAGTCTCCATCAATCAGCATTCCCTTTTGACACCCACTTTGAAGAGTGATTATTCATTTTATGGGTGTACCATGATTTATTTTACCAATTCCCATTTTTGGACATTTAGATAGTTTTCTTTTTTCTGTTAGAATGAATAGCATGATGGGCATTTCTACAACTAAATGTCTTCATACTTCTCTTATTATTTCTTTAGTATGTCTTCCTGAAAATATGATACATTTAGTTGAAACTATTTAAAGACAGCTTTTGAAAAAGCTGAAAAAAAAGTCTCCTGAAAGTTTGTAATTTAAATAATAGCTTTGGCGCTTAAAGATGCTAATAAGTCATCACTGACAGTATTTTCCATGTGACAAACATTGCACAGGTTTTACAGCCATCACCTCAGTTTCCCCACTGCCTTTATGAGACAGTGTTGTTATCCCCACTTTGCAGATGGGAGAACTGAGACCCAACAGGATAAGGTAACTTGCTCAAGGTGATGCAGCAGGAAAAGGCAGAGCTGGGATTCCAGCCCAACTCAGACTGACTCCAACCCCCTGCGCTTATTCTCATGCTGCCTTGCCTCTCACTTGCACATTCATGAAAACTGCTCTCTGAAGAAGGGCCTAATGTTTTTTTCCTTACTACTAAGCTAAGTGTTCCTGCTCCCCTTTTGCTGCTGTTTTCATGGGCCGAAGAAGCTCCGAGTCTCTCAGAACCATTTTTGATTAATTAGATTTTTGTTGCCAAGGAATTAATTTGCTCCCGCTGCCCCTTCCTTCTTGCTCAAAAAGCACATGAGAAAATGATTTTAGCAGCGGGGATAATTACAGAAAATGCGGTGTTAACTCGGATGGAATGCAAATATTTTAGATTTTTTTATTGTTCCACAGGACTGCCAGAGTGGAATGAAGAGGGTGAAATAAGCACCAGCAGACATTAGGAGAGAGCAGGTGCTGGGCGCCGAGCCTGCCACTCACCTTCCGGGCTGGCCCCTCTGACCGTCTCCAGAAGATGCCCCCTCCGGGTTTGAGCCTGGATGGTAGCAGGGAGGACGGCAGCCCACTGGAATCACTGGGTAGACTTGCAGGTCAAAAAGGCACAGGTGAAGTCGAGGCCCTTGTTTTTCTGGCACTTTCCTTGCCTGGTTGTCATAGTTTCTCTCTGATGCATGTATGAATACCTCAGCCCCATCGTAAGTTCTCACCTGTGGGCTTAAACTTGGAAGGCTGCAGGAGATGCTTGCCAAGAGATGGGGAAGAGAGTGGCTCCATGGGGGGCTGGGGGCAGGGTGGGTGTCACTGTCCCCAGCGGTCCAGGTGGGCGTGGATAGGACTCCATCCTTAGATCCCCTTCAGTGGACCTGTCTTATGCTTTCTGCATTTACTCCTTCATTTTTGCTTGAACACTTCCTTAGTAGATTTATACAAAAGAATCCAAGAGGATAAATTGTCTTCATTTTTGCCAGCCTCAACATTCCATTGTTCTGCTGTCTCACGATTGATATAGTTTGGGTATATAATTCTGGGCTGAGAACTAGAATCTTGAAGGCTTTTCTTGTCCCACACTGCTACTCAAAGTGTGGTCCACGGACCAGTGTCAGTGTGCCAACTGTTTGCCTTCCATCTGTGATGAGGTCAGTACAGAAATTGAGAGTAAGCTTTTCAAAACTTAAACTAATTTGACTGTGGCATTTTATGTTTCTTGAAGCTGATAATAACATTTTATTAAAAAAATTTTTTTAAAGATTTTATTTAGGGGCACCTGGGTGGCTCAGTTGGTTAAGCAACTGCCTTCAGCTCAGGTCACAATACTGGAGTCCCGGGATCGAGTCCCACATCGGGGGAGTCGGCTTCTCTCTCTGACCCTCCCCCCTCTCATGCTCTCTCTCTCTCATTCTCTCTCTCAAGTAAATGAATAAAATCTTAAAAAAAATAAAGATTTTATTTATTTGAGAGAGAGACAGAGAGAGCACACACATGAGCAGGGGGGAAAGGCAGAGGGAGAAGGAGAAGCAGGCTCCTCGCTGAGCAGGGAACCCAATACGGGGCTCCATCCCAGGGTCCCAGGTTCATGACCTGAGCTGAAGGCAGACACTTAATCAACTGAGCCACCCAGGCATCTCTGATGATAACATTTTAATTTGGCTTTTAATTTGTAATTTTTTGCATAGTAATTATTTCTACTCTGTTTTATAAAAGTAGCAGTCAGTGACAGATTGAAAACAAAGTAAAGCCTCTGTCTCATACTTCTAGAAGCACCATTCTAGCATACAGTGTTGTTCTTGAGAAGTCCTTTTTCAGTCTGATCTTGGTGTTTTCTTTTTTTTTTTTTAATATATATTTATTAGACAGGGAGGGGAGCGGCAGGCAGAGGGAGAAGCAGGTTTCCCGCGGAGCAAGGAGCCTGATGCAGGACTCAATCCCAGGGCCCCTGGGATCATGACCTGAGCCGAAGGCAGACGCTTAACAACTGAGCCGCCCAGGCGTCCCCTGCTCTTGGTATTTGCTAAGTAGCTAATTTTTCTCTCTGAAGCTTTTAGGGTTTCCTCCTTATCACTAGGGTTCAGAATTTCACTGAGAAGTCTTAGTGAGGGCCTTTTGTCATTCATTGTGCTGGGCCTGCAATGAGTCCTTTAACCTGGAGACTCATTCATTCATTCATTCATTTTAATTAATTTCTTCCCCCTCTTTTTATTCTGTTCTCTTTTTCTGGAGTTCTTGTTAGTTGAATATTGGGCCTCCTGCTTCATATGTTGAGTTGTTCATTTGTCTCCGTATTTTCAGCCTGTTCTTTTTGTTTTGCTTCTTATAAGAGTCTTCAACTTTGTCTTCCAATGCTTTCATTGATTTATTTAGGCTATCATTTATTATTTGTATATGCTATCTTTTTTAAAAAGATTTTATTTTTAGGTAATCTCTACCCCTAACATGGGACTCAGCCCTACAACCCTGAGATCAAGAGTCAACACTCCACTGACTGCCCAGCCAGGTACCCCTATACTGTCATCGTTTTAATTTCAAAAGCTCATTATTTTTTTTGATTGTCTCTTTTTCATAATATTCTCTTCTTGGTTTTGTTTTTTTTTTTTTTTTGGTATGCAATAATCAGTTATTTTGAGGATACTGACTAGATATACTTTTTTTTCTTTTGCTAAATCTTTGTTTCCTGTATGAAATCTGTTTCCTTCAGTTTCCTTTTCTCTATTGATTGACTTTAGCCTCTCTTCACGTTGTCAGAGATGTTGGTTGTCCATTCCTATCTAATTGCAAGGCATTACAAAGCTGATGGATAGCTCTGTGTATGCATATGGTTTTAGGGGTTGTCAATTGGCAGACCTCATGTGGGCGACTGGCACTGGAGGAAAGCCAAATAACAGTCTGTGAAAATTTTTTCTTTGGGACTGTTTGGATTCTCCAGAGAAGAATTTCCTGATGTCTTCCCTGGGGGAGGGTGATGTGCATGTCTAGCTGCTGGTATTCTGCATATCCAGTGGGATAGTAGGATGCCTGGGTGGCTCAGTTGATTAAGTGTCTGCCTTCGGCTCAGGTCATGAACCTGGGACCCTGGGATGGAGCCCCGTATTGGGTTCCCTGCTCAGCGAGGAGCCTGCTTCTCCTTCTCCCTCTGCCTTTCCCCCCTGCTCATGTGTGTGCTCTCTCTGTGTGCTCTTCCAGTGTTCAGATACAGCAGGTCTGTAGCTCTGCACTGCCCCTGCCCTCTCCATGGCAGTTGTATTGTTTTTTTTTTTTTAAAGATTTTATTTATTTCTGTGAGAGAGAGAGAGAGAAAGAGTAAGTGCATGAGTGGAGGGTGGGGAGGGGCAGAGGGGAAGCAGATTCCCCGCTGAGCAGGGAGCGGAATCTGGGGCTCGATCCCAGGATGCTGGGATCATGACCTGAGCTGAAGGCAGATGCTTAACCGACTGAGCCACCCAGGTGCCCCTCCATGGCAGTTTCAATCAAGTCTAGAGCTTCTCTAGGGTTCCGTGAGGCAAACTGGGGCTCTTTGCCCTTAGCCTCCTCTGCAAATTAATTAATTTGTGTCTTTCTCTGCCCTGCTCCATCATTCATCACTCTTCCAATAACTTCTCCCCTTTCAAAAATTTAATGAAATCTCTCATCCACTGATGCCCCCTTTCCCGTTCTTTTTGCCTGGGAGGGAAAGCAGATAAATGTTTATAATCAACAGATCATTTTTAACCAGAAGTCTACTCTCTGTATTTTCAGAGTTAACTTGTACAGGATTGAATATTTATTCATTTTTCATTAGGTTTAACCCATTTTGGACTCCACTGTGTCATGTCTCCCTGTCTTCATCCAACTAATGGATAAGAATGTTGCGCAAGAAAAAAAAAAAAAGAATGTTGCACAAGACAGGATCCAGGAGAAAGCCCAGTGGCATATTCCTAAAGACCTCCACTGATGAGTTAGGCCCTGTGTCTGTCTTGTTCATGCTGCAGCCCCTGGGTGAGAACTTAGTTGTTGTATAATGCACATTTGTTAACTATAACCATCCCAACAAAGAAAAGAAATGAGGGTGATCCTGTGAGATTTGTTTCCAGCAACCCATGCTGGGTGTAGTGCTCACCACTTCCCCCTCACTCATGAAATGTTATTATTTAATTATCCCTTATAGGATTTTTGTAGGGATGGATATTCAACTCATGGGTTGTGGCTTTTGGAACATGCCTTTTTACTCTTTCCCAAAAGAACAATACTACCTTTTCTGGCTTTTCTTCTGGTCACAGAACCCAGTATATTATAACACTGGGACTGGAGATGCCTCCCTACCCTGGGTTCGTTGGTGTGGGCTTGGTACATCCAGCTCATTTAAAGCAGCTGAAGACTATCTTACTAGTTCTCTTTACCTTGTGTTCAAGTGTCTTCCTAAGCATGTATATTCTATGCTTTCCAGTGTGAAGATTATAGTCCTTGATAGAACAAAAGGAGTTAAGTAGATTTTGCTTTTTTTTTTTTTTCATCTGTGAGCATGCCCTGACACACTCAGCCAGTCACCTCCTTATTCTTCCTGGTCTGAACATTGATTTTAAGAAAAGGGGAAGCTAAGAAGTCGCTTGATCAGGTGCCTAAAATCTTAATACTGCATGAATTTATTTTACTTTAATCTGTCTTCTATTGGTATCAATGAAAATAGGTGTGTTTTCCTTGGTAGGGGAGCCTGCTTGTACCAGTTTTAGAATACCTCCAGGCTTGCCACACCTGATAAATGCAGTGGACCTGAGCAAAGTCCAGAAGCTGCGAGCGTCCAGGTGAGGTTACAGTGAGAGCCAGGACTCCTGGACAATGGCAAGGTGAGGTCAAGGCCAGGCCCTATGGCTCAGAAGGCCCCAGAAGGCTATGTCTGCTGTGACCCTTGACTACCTCTTAGCCTCATCCCAAACCATACTCTCCTTGCTTGTTCCATTCTGGCCAGACAGGCCTTTCTGTTCCTCAAACCACTGAGCCTGTTCTTGCCACTAGGCTTTTGGCATTTCTGTTCTTGATGGCCTGTTCTTTGTCCAGGTCTTCGCATGTGAGTTCCTTCTCTTCACTCTGATGTGAGCTAGAAAGCACCTTCCTCAGGAGGCCTTCCCTGACTACTCTAGCCAAACTGGGCTCTCCCCTCTCTCCCTATTTCTTTTATTGATCATATTTATATAACTCATCAATACTAGAAATTTTTTCATTTGCTTGTTTACTGGGTTAGTATGTCTTCCTCCATCAAATGTAAACTCTAGGGACTTTATTTGCTTTTGTACTTCTGACTTGCAGTGCTTGAGCTGGAGCCTGGCTCACTAAAGGAATATAATACACATCCATTAAATAAATGAATGAGAACAACTTTGCCAACTTCGTACTTCTTCTGAGGATAATCCTTGACTATTGCAGGCACACCTTGAAGATCCTCAGTCTATACTCTAGAGTAAGGGTCTGCAAAATTATGGCCCTGGGGTCATATCTAGCCCACCATCTGTTTCTATAAATACATTTTATTAGAACATGGCTGTGCTCATTCCTTTCCATATTTTCTACAGCTGTTTGTAACCTACAATAGGGTTAAGTTGGTGAGTCAGACCATAGTGCCTACAAAGCTGAACATTTTTACTAGCTGGGCCTTCACAGAAAAGTTAGCCAAGTGCTGCTCTAAGAGGAAAGATTCTCTGCGTTACTTCAGACCTTTCTTTCATGTGAGTTGATGCCAGGATGGCAAGAGGCTTTGTGGCCTCCCAGCTCAGAGACCTCTCTCATGCCGGCATCTTTAGATATGGAACTAAATCTTTCTACTCATAAAATTGTTCGCCTTGACAATCTGCTTAATTCAGGTGGAAAACCACTTTGACCTGAATTATCCAGAGAACAGAAATCAATGTGTTTTCTCTAATTGTTAATTATCGGGATGACACATGGTATGAGCCATTCTGCCTGTCTGTCTTTTTATCTAGAGGAAGGGTTTAGCAATGTACATGAAAGACAGACTTCAACCGTAAGATTTTATTATTTTTATTATTTCCCTTTGCTTAGATCTCTATAAGAATCATGATGTTTCCAAGGCAACATATGGCTTGGGGAAATTGGAGAGAATACTCTCAATGCAAAGGGATAACATCACAGCTACCACAACAATGCTATCCTGTGCGCAAATGTCCGATGTTCAGAGGGATCGAGTCATCTTGATTAGGATCTAGGAGGCTGGAGTTTCCAAGCGGAATAATCGTGCCCATGCGCCATACATTTGCAAGCCCTCCATATAGTGTGGTGGGGAAGGGGATGTGCTGAAAACAATGCCTGGGAAGAGGCTCCTGAGCTTACTCAGGTCACGGGACGACTGTCAGGGAACATTTGATTGCCTTGCCAGGAGGAAGTAGATGCTTTTGAATCTCTTCTCTGTTGTACACATCTAGTGGGAGCACAAGTTCCCCTTCCTTATCCACCCAAAATATTAGGAAGCTGTTCCCACAGCCAGATCATTTTCCCTGAAATGACACTCATTCCCTAAAAACAAATTGCAAGTTTATTCCAACAAAGAATATGTTTATTGTAGAAAAACCCGAACACACGGTTATTTAAAAATAAGAAAGCAAAAAATTCAAACTACCACTCTGAGGTAATCATTGTTCGTATTTTACTATAAACCCTTCCAGACTTTCCCTTATGTACTAAAATTAAAGTAAAAAATCTCTAATTCATATATGTATATATGAAATTGACATGGAATAGACATGGCAAAATACTATACATGCTAGTCTGTAATCTGTATTCTTTTTAGCTGAATAGTCTGTCATGTCATTTTTACACTCTGTTGGAGTCAGAATAGTGTGGTGTCAACGTCATGTACTCTGAAGCTCGACTGCCTTGTTTCAAATACCGACTCTACCAATTATTAGCTATAAGGCCTTGGGCAAGTTATATAACCTCTCTAGTGCCTCAATTTCCTCATCTGTAAAATGGACATGATAATGATGGGATCTGCCACATCTAGTTGTGAGGATTAAATATGTTCATACAAAAAAAGTCCATGATACAGTGCCCAGAACATGGGAACGTCTCATTAAATATTAGCAATTATTACCTTTCCGTGTCAGTACCTGCATGCCGACCTCATAATTATACCGTCTGCATGGAGAACTATCGTACTGGGATGTGAGCACCCTTTTCTGCTGTTCCTCTGGTTTTGTGATTGTGTGTGTGCTTCAAGGCTGCACGTGCTTTAATCTTGTGTTTTCATGAACCAGGGAGTTGGAGCTGTATAGTGCATCTAAGCAAAGAGAACTGAGGAGCCTGTTAACCCTTTGCTGCCAGAGCTCCTGATGATGGGTAGATTTTGCTGTGATGGTGCCCAGTGGGTAAGGGGTGATTTGGGGACTACACAGGGGTTTTATGGAACAGGGTCTTGGACCTGCTACTTTCTGATCTTCATGAGCAAGCGACTTAACCTCTCTACACCTTAATTTTCACATCTGTAAAATTAGAAGTCTTTTGGTATCGACCTCCTCAGGTTCCTGTGAGTGCTAAATTAGATCACTGATGTGAAGAGTTTAGCACTTGCCTTGTACCTGGCAACCTCTTAGTAAATAGTAGGTACTATTATTAGAAATGGAAGCTGCCGTCAAATAGGATATTCATGGGGTGCCTGGGTGGCTCAGTCGGTTAAGCCACTGCCTTCGGCTCGGGTCATGACCCTGGAGTCCCAGGATCGAGTCCCGCATCGGGCTCCCTGCTCAGCAGGGGGTCTGCTTCTCCCTCTGACCCTCCCCTCTCTCATGTTCTCTCTCTCTATCTCATTCTCTTTCTCAAATAAATAAATAAATCTTTAAAAAAAATAGGATATTCATAATCAGAGATACTTCTACCCATATACTCACACATGCTTGTACATTCACACTCTTGATCTATGAACAGTCACTTGATAAAGTATCAGTTTATATCTCTTCTTCCTTCTGTTACTGTTACAATCCTGTTGTGTCTCAATGCTACTTTTTATACTTGGCTTTGTGATGCTGGGGCTGGGACTGGTAAACCCTTATCTCCTCTGCCAGTTGGATCCCTATTAGGCTCTGCCAGCAGGGAGTGCTAGATGGGGACCAGAAGGCAGGAGGAGGGAAAAAAGCACTTCTTCCTGTTTGCTCCCAGATCCTGTCAGCATCACCCCACTCACCTTGGCAATGGCAGTTGATTTCAGTATAGCAGCTGACCTTGGTTTTATTTTTTTGTCACAATCTCAAAACCAGCCTCCTTGTCCCTCCTTGGAGACTCTAGCCCCAGCCAGATGGCAGGCCTTCCTCGGAGGTCACGGTTCCATGTCTGTGGGCCTCCTTCCTGCTTCTGGGTCCTAGAGCCCCAACCTTTGCTCCTCCAGCCTTGGCAGCTGGAGCTGCTCCCTGCAGCCAGTTTGGTGAAACTTCAGCATTCTCTCTTTGCTGCCTCAATTTTCCTTTTTTTTTTAAATTTTATTTATTTATTTGAGAGAGAGAATGAGAGATAGAGAGCCCAAGAGGGAAGAGGGTCAGAGGGAGAAGCAGACTCCCCGCTGAGCAGGGAGCCCGACGCCGGACCGGATCCCGGGACTCCAGGATCATGACCTGAGCTGAAGGCAGTCAATCAACCAACTGAGCCACCCAGGCGCCAATTCCTGGTGAACAGAACAATTCTCCACCCCCACCCCCACCGCCACAGTTTTATCCCGAGATTATTGACATACAACATTGTATAAGTCTAAAGTGTACAATGTAATGCTTATATACATGTATACATTCTACAATGATTACCATAATAAGTTGTGGATGACTTTTTATACCAGATTATCTCTATTAAAATTACTAATTATTCAGGGCGGCTGGGTGGCTCAGTCATTAAGCGTCTGTCTGCCTTCGGCTCAGGTCATGATCCCGGGGTCCTGGGATCGAGCCCCACATCAGGCTCTCTGCTCAGGGGGAAGCCTGCTTCTCCCTCTCCCACTGCCCTCGATTGTGTTCCCTCTCTCGCTGTCTCTTTCTCTCTCTCTCTGTCAAATAAATAAAATCTTTAAAAAATTACTAATTTTTCTTTTTCTTTCTTCTTTTTTTTTTTTTTTGGCTAGACCCTGTCCAATACTACATACAAACTCTGTTTTTCCTAAATGAGTCCCTTGAGAGGGACACCTTCATTTTATGAGCAAAGATGTCAGCGTTGCCCTGGACAAAGGATGCTGGGAGTCTGCTCTTCGTCCTGATGCCCTGTGCAGACTCTCTGCAGAAGCAGCTGGGTGAGAGACCACCTGGCCCCTGACTGCTCCACGGGGCCAGGGCTGCTCCAGGGGGCAAGCAGGGCTAAGGCTTCAATGTGAAGGGCCACACTGGGGAAGCCGGATCATCCTTTAGGACGGGCGAGAGAAGGAAGAGGAAGAAAGTCTGGTGGAGAGAGGAGAGCTGCTGTGACCGCTGGAGTCAAAAAGGACAGTTTCTGGGGAGGAGGTATTGCAGAAGGCCAGGTGGAAGACTGGTTGCCAAGGGCTGGCAGAGGCTGGGGGTGGGGAGAGGCAGGGCATCAGGAAGATTATTAGGACAGTGTCAGCCTTTCATTTACTTACACATAATAAAAAAGGCCTGCACAATAGCCTGGTCAACACCACTTTCCTGCTTCAGTGGTTTCCAAAAGGACTCACTGCTTCCCCGCTGAGAGATTATTTCCAGAAGCCTGGTTCAGGTCACTCCCTGTAACCTCCTTACTCTGTGCTCAGTTCCTCTGCCTCCCTATCTCTAGCTGTCTGTCTGTCTGTCTGTCTGTCTCTCTCTCTCTCTCTCTCTCACACACACACACACACACACACACACACACACACACACACACACACACAGCGAGTGCTGAAATCCCCTGGCCTCAGCTGGGACACCCCTCCCCTCCCCCCAGCGGCAGTCCCACCCCGCCCAGATCTGACCAGTGGGGCTTCAAGAGAGCAGTGGCCAGGGCACCACTGGCCTCTGACCCTTGACTGTGTGGATCCATGTGTGACCAGGATGCCTTTGTTGAGTTCAAGCTGCTGCTGGGGCTGCTGAGGGGGGAGAAGGCAGAGGAACTCTGGTGGGGGAGGGGTTGGGGGGGTCCCCGCAGCCGCCAGGCTGCCCTGTGTAGGGTGTTATGAGTCAAAGCAGAGAAGCTCCCGCCTTTGGCTTGGAAATTAATTCGTGGCTGAAAAATAAACTATGCTCTTTACTTCTTGGGAGAAGATTCAACTAGAACAAAAGCATCTAGCGCCTCCACTAAGATGTAAAAAAATTACGCTTTTTATTTTGGAAAAATTTCAGTTTTCAGGAAAGTTGCAAAGATAGTACAAAGAGTTCTCATATGTTCCTGCCCTAGTTTCCCTGCTGTGAGCATCTTACAACATTCATCGGAAGGCAGACACCAGGAGCGGCACATCACTAGGTGTTAACTGAAGTCTTCATTCAGATTTCATTAGTGTGTCCATTTATGTCCTTTTTCTGTTCCAGAATTTCATCTAGGATACTATATTACATTTAGTCATTGTGTCTCTTTAGTCTCCTCTGGTCTGTGAGGATTTCTCAGTCTTTTTTGTTTTTGATGACCTTGACAGTTCGGGGAGTATCGGTATTTAAAAGAATGTCCCTTAGTTTGGGTTTGTGTGATGCTTAGACTGGGGTTATGGGTTTTGGGGAGGGAAGCCCACTGAGGTGAAGTGACTGTCTCATCCCATCTATTAACCCTTCCTCCTCCAAAGTCCCTCCTGCTTCTTCATCACTGACCCTTTTCCTCATCCCCGGCCCCTGGCAACTACTGTCTGTTTTTTGCATCTAGTTTGCCTTTTCCAGAATGTCATATAAATTGAATCATACGGTATGTAACCTTTATTTTTTTTTTTCAGTTTTAAAAGCAGTGTTATTGAGGTATAATTGACATATAATGTGCTGTATGTAGTTAAAGTATACAATTTGGTAAGTTTTGACATATGTATACATCTGTTGATATCATGACTACAATCAAGACAGGACACATAGCCACTGCCCTAAAAGTGTCCTCACACTCCCTCGTGATCCTTCCCTTCTGTCACTTGGCCTCAGCCCTCTCCTCAACCTCCCCTCCCACTGCCCTGGGCACACCTGCAGAACCCCTCACCCTCCCTGGCATCTGGGGCTTGTTCCCACTCTTAAGCTCTTCTGCAAAAGTACCCACTACATCCTTTTGGTCTGCCCATCACTGTCCATCTTTCAAGTCTCTCCTTTAACTCCCCCATTTAAAGTTATTCTTTGAGAAGAATTCAGCTTACACTTGCCACTTCCTTCTCTGATACTAATATACTTATATATAGCTTCTTGAAGTCTTCTTTGTTTACTCCTACAACATTTGTATCTTATTCTCCTGAGGTGAGGTGGCCCAGTGGGTAGCAGCATGTGCTCTGGAGTTGGATACTTGGGTTCACACATTAACCTCAGCCTTCTACTTAACCTCTCTACGCCTCATGTTCCTTATCTGTAAGACTGGGGAGATAATATAATACCTACCACAAAGGATTGTTGTGAGGATTAATTGGATTTATCCACATAGAGCCCTTAGAAAAGAATCTTTTTCTCTTTTTATTTAAAATCAATTAATTAACATATAGTGTATTATTAGTTTCAGAGGTAGAGTTCAGTGATTCATCAGTTGCATGTAACACCCAGTGCTCATTACATCCAGTCTCCTCCCTAAAGCCCATCATCCAGTTACCCCTCCCCCATCCATCTCCCCTCCAGCAACCCTCAGTTTGTTTCCCATAGTTGAGAGTCTCCTACAGTTTGTCTCCCTCTGATTTCATCTTATTTTATTTTTTCCTTCCTTCCACTATGTTTGTCTGTTTTGTTTCTTAAATTCCACTTATGAGTGAAATCATATATTTGTCTTTCTCTGACTGACTAGTTCCATCCATGTCATTGCAAACGGGAAGATTTCAAGGAATCTTGTTATACAGTGGGCACTTCATAAATGTCAGCTCTCATCATCAGCATCATTATTGTTGAAAGCCCTTTAAGAGCAAAACTACGGCGCTTACTTCACTTATAGGACCACGATGCCCAGCACCATGGTAGGCATACAGAAGCTTAGATATTTGCTGGGTTTGTGATCCAGGAACCATTTTGGTGAGTCCCAAGTTCCTGTGACTGTTTCATATCCTCTAGTACATCCTTTCTTGCATCCTGCTGTTGGGCAAAACATAAACAGAACAAGCCAGAAAGCTGTGATGCTTTTGTCCGGGTAAATAGAGCCATGACATGTCTATTTCCGTGGTTTAGAATATCACCAGTGGAAATCTACAGTGGAAAATTGAGTACAAGACTTTTATCACATGATTCGTTTTACTCATGTTTGGCTATGCCACTGGTTTGGGAGCCAGGTGGCTGAACCCTACACAGCAAGGAGTCTGCTAGGATGCATTTTGCATAGAAGGCAGGAAAAGATTCAAACAGTGACTGAGCATCTACTTCAGTGATGTGCTAGAGCTGGCTCAACGGTCAAATTTTCAGGAACTTGGCAAGCGAGTTATTAAATGCAGCCATTATAAAAATTTAGATAGACTTATAACTAAATAAACTGTATTAAAAATAAAGGTAACAAAAATGATGTTCACATCGAATAGCAATACTCAACTAATTATTCTACTATTTATGCTTTTGAGGTTATTTACATGTATTGCATCTGTGTGGTGGAAATACTGTCTGATGGTGTGCTATTTCCCATCTCTTCCCATTTGTTTTCAGTGGTGTCATGTTGGTAGATTGAAATTGGCCGTGGAAGGAGTATTTAGAGTATTTACACCACAGATATTGGCAAGCATTTCAACTCAGGGCTCTTCATTCCTGGGAGCGGTGGTTGTTAAATATTTCCCAGCACACCACTGATAGTGCATACCAGGCGTGGCAGGTGAATGGTTTTAGTTGCAAGAAGCAGACACTCACTCATGTTAGTTCAACTACAGTGAGGAGGGGTTTATGCTGAGGGTATTTATTGTGAGAAAAGGGAGGTAGATTATCCTGGAGATTAATTTTTTTTAAAGATTTATTTATTTATTTGAGAGAGCGAGAGAGCACACACAAGCACCAGTTGGGGAGGGAGAGAGGGAGAGAATCTCAAGCAGATTCCGCACTCTTGAGGCTGGATTCCATGACCGATGAGATTATGACCTGAGCTGAAATCACGGACGCTAAACTGACTGAGCCACCCAGGTACCCCCTGGAGATTCTAGAACAAGCCCTATCGCAGGGCATTATGGAGCTGCGGGCAGGAGGGTGGTTCTGGATCCAAGGCTACTCCAGTGACCCCAGAACTTGGCCTTGGGCTCTATGCTCTGGTTCACTGCTTGTTCCCATGGTACCTGCTTCTTTCTGTCCTGGTCTCAGCTGGTTCCCACGCCCTTACCCTACATCATCTCTCTGTTACTGTTGCTGCTTCCTCATAATTTCTCATCTCTTTGGCTTGTACTGATTCATCGTAGCCATTCCAGCTTTTCCTTATTTGCTCCTGTTGAAAGCTGTGTTCTATTCTATTGTTTATTTGTTGCTTTACTTTCTGCAAGAGGTCCAGCTCACTTTTTGATGCAAGGTGGTATCGGTTGGTAGTTGACCAATGATTTACTGGGATTTCAGCCAATGGTTTGTATCTGGCCACTATTGGCCAGGAAGGAAGGCAGGATCACACAGTACAAATTTTGGCCTCACTTGTATGTGGAATAAAAAAGGAGAGAATGAAAGAAAGAAAGTCAAGCTCCTAGAAATAGAGAATAGAAAAGTGGTTGCCAGGGCCCAGGAATGGGGTTGGGGGGACAGAGAGAGGTTGGTAAAAGGGTACAATTTTCAGTTATCAGATGAATAAGGTCTGAGGATCTAATGTATAACGTTACCATAGTTGATAACACTGTATTTTATAATTAAAATTTGTTAACAGAGTAGAACTTAAATGTTCTCCCCTTCCCAAAAAGATAAATATATAAGGTGATGGGATGTATTAATTAACTAGATGGGGGAAGCCTTTCACAATGTATACGTATATCAAATCACCATGATGTACACTTTCACTATCTTACCATTTTGCCTGTCAATTACACCTCAGTAAAGTTAGAGAAAAGAAGATGAAGCAGCTATTACCAGAATGATTAAAATCAAAAAGACCGACAAAGTTTCATGAGGATTTGGTGCCTCGCTCCAGATTTCATACGTTGCTGGAGTAAGTGAAAATCTGTACAGCTAGTTAGAAAACCATTCAGCAGTATCTACTAAAGCTGGTCATATACTTACCCTGTGATCCAGAAGTTCTACTCGTGCTCATACCGCTCATACCCAAAAGAAACGAATGCTTGCTTCCGTGACAGGACGTGCACAAGAATCTTCCTGTAGCAGCACCCGCCGGTGAGGGTCACACCAGCAGCCCCTGAGAGTCCATTCACAATACAGTGAGTCCGTCAGTTGTGGTAGTTTCAGGCAACAGAAAAGAATGTTATTGCTCTATGTCACAGCATGGAGGCATCTCAGAAACATAATGCTGGGTGAGAGAGGCCGTATTGCAAAGAATAGATACTGTATGACTTCGGTTATAGGATATTCAAGAATAGGCAAAACTAATTTATGGTCAAAGACGTCAGCATAGCGGCGTCTCTTCTGGGAGATATTGACTGGGAGGGGCATGGAAGTGCGGGCAGTGTTTTATCTCTTGATCTGGGTGGTGGCTCCCCGGGTGTAGACATTTCTAAATGTTCTTGGAACTCTACACTGAAGATATAGGGTCTTCACTGTAGGTATGCTACACCTCAGTAAAAAGTCAACAAAAGACAATAAAAAAGAATGAGGTGTGATCATTGCTTCTAAGAAGTTCAGAGCCCACCAGTAGAGGGAAGTGAGGGAACTGGCATTAAAAACTCGGAAGTATAGGGGTGCCTGGGTGGCTCCGTCAGATAAGCATCTGGCACTTGATTTCAGCTCAGGTCTTGATCTCAGGGTCAGGAGTTCAAGCCCTGTGGTGGGCTCCATGCTGGGCATAGAGCCTTGAAAAAAAAAAAAACCCACTGAAGTATAGTTGAGAAAGCTAAATGCTAATTAAAAGATATATGAAGTGCCTGTCCATAGACGAATGGATAAATATGTGGTATATATATATACATATGTACACACACAATGGACTATTAGTCCCGTAAAAAAGAATGAAATCTTGCCATTCATGACAACCTGGATGCACCTAGAAGGTATTATGCTAAGTGAAATAAGTCAAAGAGAAATACCACAATTTTTTACTTACATGTAGAATCTAAAGAACAAAACCAAACAAAAAACCCCCAAACAGACTCATAAATACAGAGAACTCGTGGTTGCCAGAGGGGAGGGGGGTGGTGGGTGGGTGCAAGGGATAAAAGGGATTAAAGGTATACATTTCTGGTTATAAAATAAGTCACAGGGATGAAAAGTACAGCATAGGGAATATGGTCAATAACATTGCAGTACTGTTGTATGGTGACGGCTGGTGACTACACTTACTGTGCTCAGCATTTTGTACTGTACATAATTGTCAAATCACTATGTTGTACACTGGAACTAATATGGCATTGCGTGTCAGCGATACTTCAATTACAAAAATATGCATGAAGTGCTATGGGACCTCAGAGGAAGGGGCAACTGATTCTGCTGGGAGAATAGAAAGAAGGGGATTCACGTGTACACAGTGTCTAGTGTGTGCCAAGCGCTTTAAATAAGTTCCCTCATTTCATCCTGCCATTCTCTTCCCGTGCCATAATTTATAAGACAGGAAAGCTTTGAATGGGCTTTTGAGTGATACGTGGGTATTCAATGCAAGGTAAGGAAAATAATTATTTCAGGACTGTGGGACTATTTACAATAAAACCCTTTTGTAATGGTGTATTAGTCTCCAGAGGCTGCTGTAACACAGGAACACAAACTTGGTGGTTTAATGCAACACAGATTTACTCTCCAACAGTTCTGGGGGGCAGAAGGCTGAAGAGGCTGGCAGGCTGTTGAGAAAAATGCAGCTTCCGGGTGCTTGGCACTCCTGGGCTTGTCGCCACAACTTTCCAGTTTCTGCCCCTGTTGTCACATTGCCTTCTTCTCTGTTTTTTTCTTTTTTAAAAAAGATTTTATTTATTTATTTGTCAGCGTGAATGTGCATGAATGCATGTGTTCCTCCAACCAAGGAGTTTGGAGTCAGGGGCAAGTATACAATGAAATATATTATAATCCTCATGATTATATATATAGAGAGAGCACAGGCAGGGGGAGTGGCAGGCAGAGGGAGAAGCAGGCTCCCTGCCGAGCAAGAAGCCCGATGCCGCCGGGGCTCCATCCTAGGACCCTGGGATCACGACCCAAGCGGGAGGCGGATGTTTAACCAACTGAGCCACCCGGACACCTCTCTGTGTTTCTTTTTTATAAGGATCCTTGGGATGGGGCAGTTAGGGCCCACCTGGATAATTCAGAACTATCTCTTCATCTCAAAATTCTTAAATTAATTACATCTGCGAAGACCCTTTTTCCATAAAAAAACAACAACATTCACAGGTCTCAGGGATTTGATATAGACATTTGCTTACCACAAATGGTTCAATTGAATTAATAATATATACCAGTTTATGAAAAATGGCTAAGTAGGTGTTTGCTAGGCACAGGGAAAGGGAAGTCTGTGTATACAGGAAAATCCTGGAATGTGCTTCATGAGGATTATAATATTTCATTGTATACTTGCCTCTGACTCCAAACTTCTTGGTTGGAGGAACACATGCATTCATGCATATGTCCACACACGAGTGCACGCGTGTGCAAACACACAACTTTGGCCTAGTCTGGGATCTTCTGGAGATCCGGAGATCCACCTACAGCCCCTAATTCACAGCCCACAATGTGCCCCTCCAAAGGGAAAACATTCTGAACTCTCATCCGTATCCTGAACCACTTTTAGCTATAATCCTTTTCTTCAAACAAAAGCATGTTGGGTATGACTGATAAGAGCTAAAGCTTGGAGCCCCACTTCTCCTTGATGCCCTTGATCCATTCTCCAAAGGCCCATTTGAAAGTTATTGTCTCTGATCAGGAGTCGGCAAGCTTTTCCAGGAGCGAGCCAGAGTAAATATTTAGAGCCTTCCAGTTCCTATGATCTCTGCAGCAACTACTCAGCTCTGCTGTTACTGAGAAACGAATGGCATGGCTGAGTTTCAAACAAAATTTATGGACACTGAACTTTGTGTTTCAAAGTGTTTTATTTGTTTCAGTATAGCAGACACGCACTGTTACATTAGTTTCAGGTGTACAACATGGTGATTCACTTCTCTGTAAATTATGCTGTGCTCACCACAAGTGTAGCCACCATCTGGATGGACACTTTCATATCACTTTCATGTCATGACAAATTCTTCTTTTGATCCCCCCACCCCCACTATTTAAAAATGTAAAAATTATTCTTAGCTCATGGGCTGTGCAAAAAGGCAACTGGCTGGACTTAGTCCACAGGCTGTAGTTTGTCAATCCCTGTCTTAGATACTAACAACAGACCTGTGGAAGTCCTCTTAAAATTTAAATTCCCGGACCCCCAGGATTGGAAAGGACCTCAGAGGCTCCCAGGCCTTAGTTTCCACCATAATAGCCACCTGCCCTCTAGTGCCTCGCTGCGTTGGCATCCAGCATCTTCCTGAGCTCCTTGCAGCTGCAGGAAACACCACCTCCAGCCAGCTCATTCTGCTCCCACTAGACCGCGCTGATTGCTAGAGTTCTTTCCCATGCAGAGCGGCACCTGTCTCCAGTGAGAGCATCTACAGGATACAGTGGGAACTGTGAAGCACAGTATTAACACATCAGGTTAATTTCATGCTCTACTTGTCTTGGGCTGATATTAACGAAAATTAAATTTTGTGCTAATCAGTCTTAGCGTTCAGCATGCACGTTCAGCATGCACGACACAAATTTGTGATTTCTGGCAAGGGTGGTTAAATCATATTTATGCTATTTGTGTGGTGCCTGAATAACAGGGAAATACTATTACCAACAATTAAACTCCCAGGTTGACATTTGTCACCCTGAGCAGACATAGCCCAGTGCAAGTGCAGATTCTGCTCAGCAAGTTGCAGGTGGAAAGGACACAAACCAGGGAGCCGTAGTTACTTTTCAAATTTCCTCCTTTCCTTTGGAGAGCTAATTCTGAAATTTGACCAATGCAAATGATTTTACTCTGTGCCCTGATTTCACCCCTCTCCCTCCCTCTTTCCCCTTTATTGGCTTTCAAAAGTACACTTTTAGAGACAAGCAAGAAGGAATGTTTTCCTCTTTCCAGGATGCCACAGAAAGAGGTCTTGTGAGCACCTGAAAAGCATTCCTGTTAGTTGCAGCTGGCTTATTGGTGCGAGCAGTTGGGAGGTCTCGAAGTACTCAGCAGAGCTGGAGAGAGGAGGAGTGGATTAGTGAAACTAGTCTAGGTTCAGAGTGTCTTCCCCCTGCAGGGGAGAGAGGGTGCCCAAGTCCATGGCCAGAGCACCTGGCATTTTATCTGTGTTCTCTCTGTGCTGAGTTAGTCGCTAGCCGAGGTGCTGTGTGGGTGCGTCTCATAGGTCTTATTTCCTGGAGAAGGTAAGAGCCACTGAGCACACTGGCTCCAGATGGGTTTCTTTCCAAGGTCCCCTGTACTTCATCTTCATTCACAAGGAAGCATCAGGGGAATCGAAAGTCCTTAGGCTCTTGGATAAACATTTCATGTAAGAGCCACTGGATGCATCCAGGCACAGGCTCTTGAAAGGTACCTGGCACATCTTTCTTTCTAAAGAGGAGAGTGTGCTCCTGGTTACTAAGCTGCAGGTTCAGCCCCGTGGGTGCAGTTAAAGCTTTTATATCTCCTGTCTATAGGGTGACCAGTTGCCCTGGTTGGCCTGAGGAGTTTCCTGGTATTTGAGACTTTCAGTGTTCAAACCAGAACAGTCCTAGGCCAACTGGGGCAGTTGGTCAACCCATCTTTAAGGACTCGTGGGGCCAGATGGGCAGTCCTAGGCTACCACCTGGTAAATTGCTAAAGGTCCCCAAAAAGGCTCTGGTGATTGCATCTAGAGTTTGGTAAACCCACCTCTGGCAACAACCTGAGCCCCCTAGAGCCCAGTTTTGTCCCTTCTCTTTTCTTTATCCACACTTCCAACAGGGGGTGAAGAATCCTCATTTGGAAAGATGGGCCTGGGGCAGAGATGACCAGCATACCACACATTTACTGCCTCTCTTCCTCCCTGACCCCGGGGCAGTTAGTGCTAAATGATCCTGTCCCCCTGAGTTGGCCACGGGCCAAGCACTGAATCCCAAGCAAGTACTATCAATCAGTACGAGTTGGCACACAAAATAAGACCTATTTACCATCTTCGGACTGAGGCATTCCTCCAGAAGCTGATGTGACAATTGCAAATGGAAACCAAAGTGCAGAAGGTAAGACTCAGCCGGTGAAGCACCTGGGCGTGAGGGCTGTGGAATCCAAGAGCCACAGAGGCGGTCGGCTGATCCAGGACAGGCCCCATTTCCAGTTTATTCAGACTGGGTGCTGATATCGCGCTAAGGGGACTGGTAAGCTGGCTTCGGGGTACTTGGTCCGGCTGACATCTGGGGCCACCTGGACTCAAGCCTGTGCCCTGTCTACCTGGTACCCTGGCCGAGCATCCAGCCATGGGGCAGTGTAACAAGCCTCTGTTCCTCCTGCTCTCTGTGGTGGGTCTGGCCTTGTGACAATGGCGCTCACACGCACGGGACACTCCTGTGGGTGTGCCCGGGACCAGGGCAGGCAGCTAGCCAGCTCCCATGGGTAAGGCCATGCTGGCTGCAAAAGAGTGGAAGGGTCTAACCTTGGTTGATCAAAGAGCCAGTGTCCCGAGACCCTGGAGGTCCCCACTTCTTTCCCCTCCTACTGTTGTGGCCGCCTGCCCTTCACATCAGGACCTCCAAGTCATCTTCATCCAGCAACCGAAAGCCATGCCCAGTGCAGAGGCAGCCTCTAGGACAGATCTGTTGGGTCTCATTTGGAATATCAGCACTTTCCAGTATGATGTGATGTGTGGTTCCTAAAGCCCCAGCCCAGCCTCACACTTTCTCTCCTACCCAGGAATCACATCAGAATGCCTGCGATAAATATTACATATTTGCTATTTGTATTCAGAACCTTTCCGACATCACCCCTTTATTATGAGTAGCAAATAATCCTGTGAACGGATACATTTGTAGGGCTGTAGACATTTAAAATGTGTTCATTTGATTGTCACAGCAACTCTATGAGGTACGTACTGTTATTATCCCCATTCCACAGATGAGGAAACCGGGGCATGGAAAGTTACCTAAAGTCATACTGTGTGTGAGTGTTAGGTGCAAGTGGTCACACACAGCCCCTTGGGGTCCTCACAGGCTCACACAAAGCACGGAACGCAGTAGAATGTGGTCCTGTACACCAGGACATAGAGACCTAGCAGGCCTTGGGCCAAGGCCACTGGAGAAGCCATTTGTGTGGACTGACACCCAGAGACCAGATGGGCCCAGGAGCATCCCAGTGGATGACAGGGGGCCAGGTGATGACTGAGAATAGACACCTCTTTCCCCAATGTTTTGGTATCCCCAAACAAAATGAACAACATAAAGGAGAAGAGCTAAAAAAACACAACACAACAAAACAAAAACCCCACCAGAGTGAATAGAATTTCACTGAAGTTAGGTTTTAGTATAGAAAAACACAGGTTATATTTCTTGCAACCATTTCTACTTAATTTTCCCTTCCCTGCTTAGTTCTGGGAAGGGAAAACACAGCCAGACTTGTCACCTGCCCAGGCCTTTACCTGGAAAGTGCATTCCAGGGTCTCTGCTCTCAGATGCTTGACGTGTCCTGCCCTGGGGCCTGGGTCATAGATGGGGGCAGACAGGGCACAGGTGCTCTTCTTGGGTTCCCCTGAATCCGAGTTCTCTGCTCACCCTTTCCCTCCTCCTCTCACAAGAGCACATGAGGTTACTTAGTCTGGGGAGTGATGGGGAGTGGTAAGGAGTGGCTTGGGCTGGTCACATTTTCTTCCAGATCTGTTGTTTACAGAATAAACTTTACACTCTGACTCTTAACAAGACTCAGGTAACTGTTGCTCAAAAGCCCAGGTCTCATCACTCAAGAGCCCTGAAGGCTTTTGAAAGCTTGAACACTAAGGATCTGGCCCTACAGTTCTGCCCTGCTTCTCTGTTCTGCTGTAGTCACCCAGCCAGGAGGCGACAAGTATCTTGTGCTCCTATTTAGCTACTCCAGCGGGGTAACTGGAAATACTAGGGGAAATCCATCCATCAATATCATCCACATGCCCACTTCTTTGCCTTTGCTAGGCTCAGTAATGCTTTTTTAAAAAAAAATTTATTCATTAGAGAGGGCGCATGTGCACATCTGAGTGCAGGGATCGGAGGGTGGAGGCTTGGGGCCGGAAGGGGCAGAGGGAGAGAGAGCATGAGAAGCCCAAGCAGACTCCCTGCTGAGCACAAGCCCAGAGCAGGGCATTCTCATGACCCTGAGATCATGACCCCCAAAATCAAGGGTTGAACATTTAGCCAACAGAGCCACCCAGGCACCCCTCATTTACGCTTTTAAGTGTCAGTTTACTAGTACTTTGCCTTTAGTAAATTTCCTAAATAAAACAGCTAGTATAGTTCAAGAACAGAAGCCCAAGGCTTCTCTAGTGGCAACTACAAAGTACCCAGCCCATTTGGAGAAAGGTGAACCTAGAAGCAGGCAGGCCCACAGCGGGAAGTCTGTTCCATATCTGCTCCGTGGTTGCAGGACCCAGGCTCAAGCTCCAAACCCCAAGATGCAAAACAGGTTTAGTCTCATGCAATAACTAACACTGGCTGCTGGAGTACAACCGTGTTAGGAAGGATCCTGAGGCTGAGTCTGTGTTCCGCCGAAAAGAAAGAAAGCGATTAGTTGGTAATGCCTGACATAGGCCTGACCATGGAGGAAAGGGCAACATTCCTGCCAGGTTCTTGCAGAACTTATTCAAACTCCTTCTCTCTGGAAGATGTAGTGAGAAACCCCAAGTGGTAAAGCAAAATGGTTTCCCCTTTATGTCAAAACCTCAGATCACAGGGGCACCTGAGTGGTTAGTACCCTAAAGCAGCCAAGCAGGACTGGGCAGGACTGGTTCTGAGACTCGTGTCTCAGACCTCGAGAGTGTTTTTATTTGTTAATTTTTTTTTTAACTGCTTGGAGTTGCCTTTCTGTCATCATCATCTCTGTGAAAGGTACCAATAACCCCATGGGCAAAGTGAGCAACTGGCTCTTCAGGCTCTGAACCAACAGGGGGCAGCAGAGAGCAGAGAAGAGCCAGTCTCGCTTTGGCAGCCCAGGCCCCAGGAGAACCGTTCCAATCTTCTTCTCCCTTGGAAAGAGAATCCTTGTGGACTCACAATGCTGAAACTGTTATCCATACAGTGGTGTGGTCCAAGGGCACAACAAGAAAGGCCCAAAGCAGGGCTCGACTTTCTTCGTGGTTCAGGTGGAGAAAATCCATTTGTTGGATGCCAAGTTGCTGTGAGAGTGTTACGGAACCTGGACTGGATCGCCCAATGGAAGAACCAAGTGGCACCAGGAGATCTTGGAGGATAGGAGGTTTATTTAATGCTGGCGGGCCCAGAGGACAGTGGTCTCCAAAGGTCTGAGCCCCGAGCACAAACAAAGGGGGCAATTTATACACTTCTGCTTCCGCATACTTGGCACTTTTGGCGTGTGCGCGAAGCGGGGCAGGGAGAAGAACCCGGACTGGTGCATGCAGAGGAAGCAGAGCAGGGAGAAGAACCTGGAAGAGCCCTGGGGCAAGGACTGGGACTGTCGCTGGTTCAGTCGGTCATCTTAGGATACAGATTTTCCTTATCATTACCCCCTTTATGCCCCTTTAAACACCTAGTTTAGAGGACATCATTTTCATCTTCTAAGGGACGATAGTGAGTAAGGAGTAACTGGAGTCTGATTTTAGCAATTTGAGTAGTGATAAATCTAGTAAGGGCATTAAGAATACAAGGACCAAATGCTACCATGAGGAGAAGCAATAGGAGGGGGCCGACGAAGGGGGTGAACCAAGGGAACCATTGTGAGAGGGTATCCCACCAAGTTGTCCACTGGAGTGTTTCCCACTGGTGATGTACTCGTTCCTGTAACTGGGTCAGAGTTTCTTGGACCACCCCTGACTCACTAGCATAGAAACAACATTCCTCCTGTAAGAAGAGGCAGAGCCCCCTCTGCGTGGCCATGAGCAAGTCGAGCCTGCACCTGTTTTGGAGGACCACTGAGGCCAGTGAATCAAGTTGGCACTGCAGGGCCAGGGCCGACTGAGTGAGGGCGGAAAAATCCACCGTGAGTTCTTGAGTTAACCCCTGGTACTGAACCTGAGACATCCTGATGCCAGTGGCGCCGAGGGCAACACCTGATGTGACCAGCAGGCTCACGATAAGAGGGATGGCTGCGGGGGAGCGTTGAAGGTGGCTAGGAGGTCTCCATGTGAGTGGGGCATAGCTCCCGGGGAGGACTGAAAGATCGGGTAAGAGGCTGACAAGTGTGCATGACTGATCGTGCGGGGTGATGGAGATGTATACATCTTGATCACAAGCCAGAAAAGTGTTGTTAGGAGCACAGGCCCAACTGTGGCCCGTGATGGGAGAGGAAGGGTT
This sequence comes from Callorhinus ursinus, assembly GCF_003265705.2. Taxonomy (NCBI): domain Eukaryota; kingdom Metazoa; phylum Chordata; class Mammalia; order Carnivora; family Otariidae; genus Callorhinus; species Callorhinus ursinus. The sequence goes on along the minus strand of NW_027397083.1, from coordinate 28,398,518 downwards.
GTCATACAGTGGTACCAGAGCCAGAAAGGGATAATCTGAGGTCCCTAGTGCTGAGGTGGGAGGTGACATGGTAGATTGGTTGAGAATGACACCTAGGTGTTGGACGGGACTGGGTTTCATACAGATCCAGCAGTCAGATGCTAGGCGTGGATTTGAGTGGTTAAGCACTTGGTGGGAGGCGTTAATCATACCTAACAGTTGCGCTATAGATGCTTGCTGCCTGTGGATGGGGTCCCAGGGATGCGCCAGGGCAAGTTATTTTCTGTCTGACTCTGAAGGTTGACTGTAAGGCTTGGAGTGAACATGGACTTAATCATAAATTTGGCCATGGGGTTGGTCCCCATAGGGTGATATTGGCCCAACAGGAGAATGATTCCTGTAGCCCATGATGTGGCATTGGGTTCTAAGACTGAGAGGGTGAGCGGTATACAGTGATTGTTGGGGCAGGAGGATGGGGTGGTGTTGCGTGACAAGGAAATCCGGATGTCACTGCACTGTTTGAGGCGCCACCTGGTGGACCATCGTTCCATTCCCGGCCAAGTCGCCAGCCAGGACTCACACCCCCAGGCTTATGAGCAGAACTGAGGGCAGGTGTTTGGCTGTTGAGGCATGGGGGCCCCACAGATGTAGATACTTACCAGCCGGTAACCTGAGTGAGGACCATGGTGGGAACTCTGTCTGTGAGGTTCCCAGGAGGTATCAAGAAGCTGGCATCCATCAAAATGGAGGTTAGCCTTTGGTGTGTGCCCATCCCAGGTAGAAGAAGTCAGTGGGGGCGCTGGTGCGGGATTGAGGGGGATAAGCTGGAAAGTCCATTTGCCAGTAACAGTGATATGAGAGTTTGCCCCCCTTGCCTGGCTGGGCAAGCTAGAGGCAGTGAGGAGGAACAGCACACCAGGTAGCAGAAGACCAGGACTGAATGGGGCCAGGAAAACCATGGTGAAATGCACTTAGGAGTAGACAGTAGAGGACCAGTAAATGTGGGATCTACGACCTTAGGTAGAGGGAGCCATCGTGGCTAACCCGTCAGCAGATGAAACCTGTGGACAGGTAAGTGCAGTAATACACCCTAGGGACACCCAATAAGCAATGACAATAGTAACCGCTGGGGGAAGTCCAGTCAGGAGGGGCAACAGTGTAGAGTCCGACTCCCAAGTTGAGGGAAATCATGCCGATGAAAGCCAGGGACCACGGTGAGCAGATGTCCATCAGTCGGTGGGGCCTTGTCAAAGGTGAAGCTGGAGTGGGTTCGTGAAGTCTGGCTAGCCTCTCCACTGGCACAGATCCTCATCTGAATGATGAGCTTTCTTCACTCTGGAGTGGTGGACCCACGGGGTGACATCTGAGACCTTGAGGGCAGTAGGGTGGTTAGAACAACAGTGTGGGGCCCTGTCCACTGTGGTTTGAGGGGGTTTTTCTTCCAATCTTTGACCCAAACTGAGTCCCCTGTCTGGAAGGAGTGTACCTGAGAACCTAAGGAGATTGGAGCCCTCCCAATGGTGTACTTTTGTACTTTATTTAGGTTGGTCCCCAGGGCCTGAAACTGCTCCTTTATCCCTTTATCTCTAACCTGATGAAAGTTTCCTGGAAGGCTTCCCAAGCACGGGGGAGGCCGTCCATATATTAATTCGAATGGGAAGAAACCTGATGTCCTGGGTGTGCAGCGAGCACACAGGAGAGCTAGGGGTAGCAGATCCGGCCATGGGAGGTTAGTCTCCTGACAAAACTTTGCTAAGGTTCCCTTGGAGGTGCGATTCATTCGCTCTACTTTCCCTGAACTTTGGGGCCGGTAAGCGGTATGGAGTCTCCAGGTGATGTTGAGAGATCTGGTCAAGACCTGTACAATGTCTGCCACAAATGCGGGTCCATTGTCACTGTGGATTGTTAATGGCAGGCCGAACCGGGGCATGATCTCCAGCAAGAGGACTTTAGCTACTTCCCGGCTTTGCTCCGTCCTGGTCGAGAAGGCTTCAACCCACTCAGAGTATGTGCACACTATTACTAGAAGATATCTGAAAACCCTGCTCGGCTGCACATCTGTGAAGTCTACCTCTAGATCTTTGAAGGGGGTTGCTCCCATCCTCTGGACACCTGGCAGGGGCCGTGGTGCAGACCGAGCATTATTTTTAGCACATGTTATGCATTGTTCACTTGTTGCTCAGCACAGTGCTGGCAGCTGACTGACGTAGTAGTGCTTCTTGAGAAGGGCCTCTAATGCAGTTTTTCCCAGATGAGTGAGTTGGTGGTATTCCTTGACTAGATGCCCTCCGGTTGCTGTTGGAACAAAGATGTGCCCGTCTGGCATCATCCACCATCCCTTTTCAGTCAGGGTGGCTCCCTCAGCCATGGCCTATTCCTTTTCCTTTTTAGTGTAACTGGGCAGAGGGACTTCTTCTGGGGGTGTTAGGGCCATGATGAGGGAAGGGGCTCTGTCCATGTCCTCACTGGCTGCAGTCTTGGCTGCCTCATCTGCCAGACGATTTCCCCGCACTATGGGGTCATCTCCTTTCTGGTGTCCCTTACAGTGCAGGATTGCTACTTCCTTTGGAAGCCAGACAGCTTTGAGGAGTCTCAGTATCTCCTCCTTGTTCTTGATAGCTTTTCCTGCTGCGGTTAGGAGGCCCCTTTCCTTGTAGATGGCTCCATGGGTGTACCAAGAGTCAGTATAGATGTTGACTCGCTTGCCTTCACCGAGGGTAAGGGCTCGGACTAAGGCATATAATTCAGCCCATTGAGCTGACCATCCAGCTGGTAATGCCTTAGCTTCTAGGACTTCAGTGGTTGTGGTTACTGCATAACCCACTTTCAGGACACCCTCCTGTAGGTAACTGCTGCCATTGCTGAACAGCGTGAGCTCTGGATTCTTTATGGCCTGATCCCGCAGATCTGGATGGCTCATGTAGACTTCATCAGTCACCTCGGAGCAGTCATGGTCTGGTTCCCCCTCTTCCATGGGGAGAAAAGTTGCTGGATTTAATGTCCTTACTGTTTTGAGGGTGAGCGTGGGTTTTCACAGAGGAGCCCTTGGTATTGTGCTAGCCGAGAGTTGGAAATGAAGCGGTGTCCCTGTGTGTTCACGAGGGACAGAACTGCATGAGGGACCTTGACGTTAAGTTCTTGCCCCAGGGTAAGTTTGTCTGCCTCCTTGATGAGTAGGGCTGTGGCTGCCAGCGCCTGAGCCATGGTGGCCATCCCGCTGCCACAGGGTCCAGCTTCTTTGACAGGTAAGCAACTGGCCGTTGCCAGGGTCCAAAAGTCTGGGTGAGTACACTGAGCACTATTTTTTCCTTTTCATGCACAAAGAGATTGAAGGGTTTTTCTACATCTGGTAGGCCCTGGGCTGGAGCCGGCCCCAGGGCAGTCTTTATCTTTGTGAAAGCAGCTTCTGCTTCCTCAGTCCAGGCAGGGGGTTCTTGATCTGGTCCCCCTAAGAGAACTTAAAGGGGTCTTGCTATTGCCAAGAACCCAGGGATCCAGATGTGGCAGAATCCTGCAGCCCCCAAGAATTCTTGTAGGCCCCTTTTTGTCTGGGGCTGTGGCAGGGAGATGATGACCCTTTTCCTCTCCGGCCCTAGTTCTCTTTTCCCTTGGGTGAGGAGGAAACCAAGGTATCAGACCTGTTGTTGGCAGATTTGTGCCTTCTTCCATGAGGCTCGGTATCCCGAGTCAGACAGGAGCTGTAGGAGGGCCTTTGTGCCTTTTGGTCAGTCTTCTTGTGTGTCACTGGCGAGGAGGAGATCATCCACATACTGCAGGAGGATGCATCATGTGGCCCCTCTTGGGAAGCTGGCAAAGTCCTTGACCAGCGCTTCCCCAAAGAGGGGTGGTGAGTTTTTAAACCCCTGCAGGTGGAGCATCCAGGTCAGTTGCATCTGGCGCCCTCTATCAGGTTCAGTCCATTCAAAGGCAAATAGTGGCTGGCTCTGGGGAGCTAAGTGGAGGCAGAAGAAGGCATCCTTCAAATCTAGGCAAGTGAACCATCTGGTCCACCCTGGGATTTGGCCAAGGAGGGTGTATGGATTCGGGACCACTGGGTGCAGGGAGATGGTCCCCTTGTTGATGGCCCGCAGGTCTTGAACTGGTCAGTATCCCCCTCCTGGCTTCTTGACTGGCAGGAGTGGGGTATTCCAGGCCAACTGGCACTCGACTAGAATACCTGCTTCTTTGAGTTTGGTCAGATGTTCTTGGATGCCGATCTTAGCTTCTTGTGGAAGGGGGTATTGCCTTTGCCTCTGAGGTTGGGTTCCTGGGATCAGTTCCACAATGATAGGGGCCCGATTCCGGGCTAGTCCAGGTGGGTTGTTTTCAGCCCATACTGAAGGGAAGGTGAGTCTGAACTCCGGCGGGTTGCTCGGTTCGGCCTGAGCACGGAATAGCCTCCATTCTTCTTCCGTTGGCGTGGTAATTGCTCGTATTTGAGACCCTGTCTCCTCTTGCCTTGGGTTCAGTCGGAGGCTAGTGTGTCCAGTGGGCTCAAAGGTTATCTGAGCCCTAAGCTTGGAGAGTATGTCTCAACCCAGGAGAGGGATGGGGCAATTAGGCAGATAAAGGAATTCATGTCGGACCTTGTGGCCCCCGAGTTTGCACTGGCGAGCCTGGCAAAAGGGCTGTTTGTTGTATTGCCCATGTCCCGGTGGCCCCAAGGATGGTTGCTGTCCTTTTGCTGATAGGTGCCACTGGGGAGGTGACAACAGAGTGCTCGGCCCCAGTATCAACCATAAAAGTCACTGGTTGGCCCCCCACCTTCATTTTGACTGTGGGCTCATGGGGGCCAAGGAGGACAGAGCCCAGTCCCCCTCAGTCTGAGTCCATTCCCGCAAAGCATATGAGGTCCTCCTCTCGGGGTTCTTCCTTGTAGCGGCTGGGCTTTTGAGCCTTTCCCCAGTTGGGACATTTCGTTTTTCCAATGCCCTTTCTCTTTACAGTAGGCACATTGATCCCTTGCCAAGGGGGTTCCGGGCTTCCCCCCTTTCGGTGGTTGGGGTCTCCCCGTCTTTGTGTTATCCTTTTCTTTCAGGGCGGTGACCGGGAGGCTGACTTTCTTTTTCATCTTTTTGTCAGCTTCCCATTTGGCTGCGACCTCCCTGTTCATGTAGACCTTATTGGCAATCTCTGTTAGTTGGGTGAGGTTCATCCAGGCAAAACACTCTAGTTTCTGTAGTTTTTTTCCTGATGTCTGGGGCAGCCTGAGCCACGAAGGAGGTGTTTACCATCTGTTGGCTTTCCTGTGCCTGGGGGTCAAATGGAGTGTATATCCTGTAGGCTTCACATAGTCTTTCGTAGTAGTCCCCGGGGGACTCCCCTGATTGTTGAGTGACCGAGGATACCTTAGTCATGTTCATGGGTTTCTTAGCTCCTGCCCGGATTCCCCAGAGGAGGGCCTCCTGGCACCGGTGGATGTGGGCCTGTCCCTCGGTTGTGGTGAAGTCCCATGCTGGGTGCTCTCTGGGTGCGGCCATATTAGCCCAGGCAGCAGGGTTGATGATTCCCATTGGTCCGTGCTCTTCCAGGTACTGCCGTGCACCTTTCACTATTCTCCTTTCCTCTGTGTTAAACAGGGTGTGGAGTAACTGTTGGCAGTCTTCCCAGGTTGGCCGATGACTGGAAGAGGGATTCTGTGAGGTCTACCATAGCCTGTGGTTTCTCAGAGTAGGATGGGGTGTTATGTTTCAAGTTAAGGAGGTCGGTGGTGGAGAAGGGCTGATAATACATCATGGAACGGCCGGGTTGGACCATCCTATCTTCATCGTGCCTCTCGGGTTCCTGTGTCTCTCATACCGGCATTTGGAGGGTGCTTGCACCCGGCCTGGGGTGCAGCTGGCTGCTGGTCCTGAAGAAAGTGGATCTTTTGGGCCTGGGGGCACCGGTGGATCCTCTGGGCCTGGGGCGCCAGTGAAACCGACGGCAGTGGCGTGTCTGGAGCTGAAAGGCCAGGTGTAGGTAGTCTTGGGGGTACATACGTTGGGGGCAGGGTCGGTTCATCCTTGGGATCGCCACTAGGATTTGTGGATACTGGGGCTTTTGCTGATTTTTTTTAGGTCACCTGGATGAGGCAGTTAAGACCCTGGCCTGTCCCTGCCTATTGCAAGCGAATCACACCCAGGGGGGAAGGGTCTGAGCAATTCCTAGCCAGGAGTCAAGGTACGGAAACTGGTCAGGGTGTCCTGGTTCTCCTGTTAGGACTCACCATACTTGACGAATCATTAGGACATCCGGTGTCCCTTCTGAAGGCCACCTGACATCAAAGGTGGGCCATTCCAATTCACATAGGGTTCTCAACTTGCTGGGGTTCATCCTGAGTCCATAGTCTCCTGAAAACCCCCTCTTGAAATTTTTGATCATGGTCTCTAGAACTGTAGGTTTACTCTGCCCTGACCCCATGGTGATGTCCCTGTGTGCGGTGGCGCAGAGATAGACAAAGGGGGGGTGCCTCCTGAGGTGAGGAGACCAATCAGATGCACGTCTGACCGTCCTGAAGAGCTTAGGTGAGGCTTAGCCATAGCGGTCTCAACGTTGTGGGAACAGCAGAGCGGGGCTGGCCTGAGGCGACCGGGGCGCGAGACTGCCGAAAATTAGGCAGCGCGTGCTTTCTCCCTTATGATCCCTCGTTCTGTCACTGCCCCACCTTTGCCCCCAGACCGGTGGCAACAAAGGGCCAGCGCGTTTGGGTTTCCCGGTCAGGGAACCAAATGTGAGGGAACCTGGACCAGATCGCCCAACAGAAGAACCAAGCAGCACCCGGAGATCTTGGAGGACAGGAGGTTTATTTAACGCTGGTGGGCTCAGAGGAGAGTGGTCTCCAAAGGTCTGAGCCCCGAGCACAAAGGGGGCAATTTATACACTTCTGCTTCCACATATTTGCCACATTTGGTGCGTGCGCGAAGTGGGGCAGGGAGAAGAACCCGGATTGGTGCGCGTGGGAAGCCGAGCCCGGAGAAGAACCTGGCAGAGCCCTGGGGCAAGGACTGGGACTCTCTTGCTGGCTCGGTTGGCCATCTTAGGACACAGATTTTCCTTATCAAGAGTAGGAAGGAGAAGAAAGAATAAGAAAGAATGAGTGACAGTTACTATTTACTCAGCACCTATAAGGTGTCAGGCCTTCAGTGACTGCTCTTTGTACTCACTTTCTCAAAGACTACTCAGGGTAGATGAACCTCTAATTTGCAGATCAGCAAACAGGGACCCAGAATGGTGAAGTAACTTGCCCAAGATCACATGACTAAGGAGGGGCTGAGCTAAAATTTGGACTCTTATCTGCTCAAGCCTCTGAGTTATGATGCCTTTCCAGGAAGGAGGCAGGAAGGTACACGGGCTATCAGGATGTCCTGAGGGAGTTCTGTGGGCCCAAGAAAAGGCAAATAACCTTTGTGGTGCGGTTTCCTCTCTCCTGATGGCCTTGGATGCCCCACCATATTTAGCCACCTCATTGGCTTATGGATCCATTCACCATCCCAGGCAAGGCCAGGGTGAGAAGCTGGACCACGGTGAGGATGCCCATGAGTGATGTTGATGGAGTGAAATCTCTCAGTGAGTTGGTATTCTCAAGGAAGCACGGCTGCCCAAGGAAGCCCTCCAGTTGGGTGAGTGAAGGAGCAGAGTACCAATAGGAAGCACTTGGCCCTGAGCCAGCCATCTCTTAGAACCCCCTTCCTACCTCTGACCCACTTGAAGCTCTTATTTGTTCTCTTATGTCCCTCATCCTGTGCATCCATTTATTTTATATTCAGTGGCCTCAATAATTAATCTGCCGTGTGTGGACTGGAGCCACGGCAAAAGACAGTCCCAGAAAGAGTTAGGAAGAAAGACTGTAGAAACTTGTATGAACTTTCAACTTGTATGGAACCGCTCATCATGGAGGCTATTGATTTCATCACCCACTTGGGGGGTAGTTATGTCACCTTGGAAGGACAGGGGCAGAACAGGGATTAGAACCCCACTCACCCCCTGCAGGCTCAGCTCCACCTGGGCTCAGAAATCCAGCCTGGCCTCACTTAGGGGAGGATATTGATGCACATTTGAAATTGTGGGGGTGGGCTTGGGGGCATTGGCACCAGGGGTGTCTTACTGTCAGTACTGCCCCCAATTCTGAGAACTCTACTAATGCCACATTCCTGTGCCCAAGCCTGATGCTAGGAAGTGGGCTGTTGCCTCAAGTAACTGCCCCGTCCCCTGGGTCACCCCAGACCAGGTGCCTGCCTTCTTTGGCTGGCCAGTGTCTGTCTCCCCTACCCAGCAGTCTACCAACGGAACCTACATGGCTAAATCCCAGCTGAGGTCCAAGTTGTGAGCTAACTTCAGCTCCTAACTCCATCACTTTTTTGGTGTTGCTTCTTCTTAAAGTATTTTTTCTGATCATAAATACAATATTTGTTAGAAAATATATTAAGGCATAAAGGAGAAAAAAATCCCTTTCTACCATCCTCCCTTCTTGATTCATTTTTCGTGATTGCACTTGCTACTGTCTGATGCCCTGTATCTTTTTGTTATTTATGTGGTTATTGTCTGTCTCCCCTTCCAGAAAAGAAGCTTGACAGGAGGAAGGGTTTTCATGGTTTGTTCCATGCTAATTCATTAGTGCCAGGAACAAAGCCTGGCACACTTGTAGAACGAGTGAATTTAATCCATAATGCCATGCACTCAGATCTAATTTTATTTACCATTAGAGAGGGAGCATTTGTTAATGTCAATAAGTATTCTTCAAAAGCATCGTTTATATTTATTTATTTACTTATGTAGAGAGCACATGAGTGGGGGGAGGGGCAGAGGGAGAAGGAGAGAGAGAATCTTAAGCAGGCTCCATGCCCAGCGTGGAGCCCAATGCAGGGCTCTATCTCATGACCCTGAGATCATGACCTGAGCTGAAACCAAGAGTTGGCCGCTTAACCGACTGAGCCCCTCAGGTGCCCTCTGGACCCTGTTCTTCTGGCGGCTGCCTGTGTGGCCTTCAGCAGGGGACCTGACCTCTCCTCCTGTCCTCATCTTTGACTTTCAGTAATGCTGGTTATAATTCTCTTGCCCACATCCTAGGGATTTCCCAGGAGTGAATGAAAAAAAAAAAAATCTATGTGAAAATGCTTGTAAAATTGCTCAGAAATCTACCACCCCATCCTCTTTCACCTCCAGTCTCCATTCCAGAACAGTCCTTTACAAGAACAAAGACGTAAGCACGGAGGTGGGAACATTCTGCCTCAAAGAATGTCGGAGCTGTGGGGCCAGGCTTATTATACAAGGCATTTTAGAGTTTATTTGATGAGACAAGACCCAAAAAGAGCAAAGGGCCTCGACTCCCAGTAGGCTCTCCCGACTTTGGATCCTTGCTTGAGCAATTCCCTCAGTCTGCAGTGCCCTCCCCCGCCTTATCAGCCTGTGGAAAGACCCAGCTTCCAAGAAGCCTTTCTGTTACCCTTCACAAGTGGGAAGTGAACTTGTCCCCAGGCACTGCACAGAGCTCGTGCTATTCACCCCGACTGCTTCTCCTCAGGGCACTTTAGTGCATGTTTGGATTGCCTAGGACAGTGGTTCTCAGCCATGGCTGCACATGGGACTCACCTGGCCACGTGAATCAGCATCAGCATAGTTGACAAGTTCCCCGGGTGATGCTAACGTGCAGCCAGGGGTGAAAACCGTGGGCTGAGACTTCCTCCCGCCTCACACAGAATTTTTCTTGCAGTCTGTTCTCGAAGCCCACAGGCCCCTTTCTCTCACGATCCCGAAGGAGAGATGAGTTTCCACGAAGACTAGACTTCAGTTCTGACTTGGTATCTTAAGCAGGAAGTGGAAAACCTAATTCTCAGTGTCAGCAGGGTCCTGAATTCTTTCTTGTTCCAACCCTTCAGGCCAACTGGCAGTCTGGACTGGGGTGAGCGACAGATGTCTCCTGAGCAGGACAGCCAGGTAAGCATATGCATCCACAAGCTGCCCAGAGAACCAAGAAGCATCTTGCGTCTAAAGGGCAAGGTGCCCACGTTTGCTGGTGAGCACTATGAGATGGAGTTATTTACCTGCTGTTGTGGGGTCAGAAAGGTGCAATTCTTCTGGGGGAATTTGGGCCCATTGGGTCACTTCAGATCAGCAGCAAGGAATTCTTCCAGCTTCCTTAGTAAACGGGCATCTGCCTGCTGCCAGTTGTAAATGAAGCTTGCTTGGTCCTGGGTCCTTAGTGAAGAAGACACAGAACTTGAATCGGTGGATACTTTGAGCACATCGTTCCCTGGTCATTACCTTCCATGGCTTACTACTGCTTGAGCCCTAAACCCAGCTTGAGCCTGGACTCGAGGCCTGCTAGCAGTAGAACCTCAACTGACTTTTCTAGACCTCATCATTAGAGATCTCCTAACCCAACAGTTACTACCTGGGCTCCTGGGGTAGGGTGGAAGGCGCCAGAAACATCCCTGATAATTTATGCCAGATATATGTGTATTTTTTTTCCTGAGGAGCAAATCCATAACTTTCAGGTTCCCGAAAGGATCCATACACCTCTGGTGGTTAAAGAACTGCTGTTATTGTCTAGTTCCTTTGTTCTACAGAGGAAGACCCTGAGAGGGTCATAGAGAGGTGGGCTACGGTGCCAAGCCTCCAGGGGCCAGGCGCTCCCACTGGGCTGTCACGGATCAGCCCTTGAAGTTCTCAGCTGTCTCCACGATTTCCCAGAGCTGACGGGTGCAGTGTGTTTTTCTGAACTGATCTCAGCAATACCAGTCAGGGCTGGCAGGAGCCTCCACAGGCCTCTGGCCCCGATGGCCTGGGTTGGCTGATGCCGTGTGTCCTGGCGTTTGCTCTCCCTTCATCTTTCTTGGGTCCTGAGCATCCGTTCATGCAACAGGCCACCCAGCTGTGACCTGAGTCTCATGCAGGCATTTCTTACTAACCTGCTTACCTTCTCTATATCCCTTGGTTTCTGATTCACCTTAATTTAGGGTGGATAGGGCTTTCAGGTGTTTTTAATTTTTAAATTATGTTGATTTTCATTTTTTCATTTTTTTAGTGTTTTGGCCTCTATCAGATTACCATCTCTTTTGATTGCTGGGGCACTAAGTGATGCTTAGTGGATGCTTCATTATTTTGCAACTCTGATATCAGTTGAGCACGACTTATAGTCACATTACAGACGGGAACGCTGAGGCATGAAGTCCCGGTGACGGTCTCTGCTATAATTTTTTAATGATTAAATATGTGTGCTAATGTGTGGTGGATGGGTGCTAACTGAATGGTAACGATTTCTATTGTTGTGGCTGTTTTTGTGGGTTCTGCAAAGACTTTGCAGATTCCTTGAGGGCAGGGATTAGGTCTTAAACCCTCATTATCCCAATTGCAAGCTGCACAACTCTGGGCGTTTCAGCACTGCTCTGTAAATTGCTGTGTGTCGATTTTAAATCAGCTTTTCGCCAGGTAAAGGCTGCGGGAGGAGATGCCTGGGAGGAAATGGTCAGCCTGGGTGTGGTGTCTGCTCTAGGGAGAGTGGGGAAGAGTAACTTCCTGGTGAGTGGCCTTCCTTTGTCAGGAGAATCCCTCATTTTTTCTTGGTCCCAGGGGCACCAGCTGATTGGGCTGGAGGTCAGGCTGCGGCTCTGTGACTATGTGTGTTCCCCAGCATGGTTGAAGCCAGAGACCCAGCCAGGGCCCCCACCAACCATGCCTCCACTGTGGTCCCCGCGAGGGAGCCTTTGAACAGGGTTCATGGGCTATGTGGCAGACCCTCTGTATAAGCTGGAAGCTTGAACATCTGCCGACTTCTGACCTTGAACCCAAGACCTGGAAGGTTCCTTCTGCACAGAGCATGAAGGCGGGACCTGTGGCCTGTGGCACTGACTCCTTACCTGCACCCAAGAACAGGCTCTCACTGTGCATTCGAGACATCGGAACATGGCTCCCTTAGGTCCCATTTCCCTCCCTTGCACCTCCCGCAGGCAGATGGCCCTGGGAAGCCCCCACATGCACACCATTCCCCTGTGAACTCTGTGCTTCTCTCCAGCTCTTCTCTCTGCGCCCCATCATTTCCTGCTCCTTGCCTGAGATGTCCTTTTAACTCCTCTCTGAGCCAAATCGGAATCCCCTCCCCGTTCTTCCCATCAACTTTCACAGACTTGGCAGCTCTGAATCAGGTCTGCAGGGTAATGTCTTCAGGGTACAGGTGAAATCGGGCTACTCCTCCTGGTCAGTATCATCGACTTTGGCAGCAGACACACCTGAAATCAAAATCTAGCTCTCCTGCTCACTGGCCAAGGGAACTTGGGCATGATCTTCCTTTTTTCTAGCCCTAGTTTTAGCTGTGAAATGGGGGGGGCGCGGTTTGTAATACCTGCTCAGCAGATTGTGGAGAGAATTAAGAGATGCCAAATGTAAATAATGTCTCAGGCCCACAGCAAGCCCTCAGGAAATGGAAGTCATTTTTAATGGCAAGTGTTCAGCTCACTGGCTTTTTAAGTGTCTATGTGCCCAGTCCCCCATCTGCTCAGGACTCTCAAGGATGCAGGGATGCCACTGGCACTTTCGTGGCACTATCCCACAGAAAGCATGTGGGGATTGTGGTGTGATGCTCATCCAGGAGGCTGCCCTCTGCGCCCTCATTTCAGGGAGGCTGGGATTGGAGGTGGTATCTGTTCAGAAGTCAGGGAGACCTGGCTTCCCAACCTGTACCAGGGTCTCTTACCTCAGTAAATGTCATCTGGATATCATGTGAGCCTCAGTCCCCTGATCTATGCAGCAGGGGAGTAGTACTTACCAGGGCTGGTGTGGACACTAAATGAATGAACTGATGTACCATAGTGATCAGGGGCCCAGCCAGATTCTAGAACCAGACTGCCTGGGTTTAAATCCAAGCTCTGCCACTTACTAGCTCTGCAGTTCTGAGCAAGTTAATTGCCTCCTGGTTTGAGTTACTCTATTGGAAAGTAGAGACAATATTATTATTTATCTCATAATACTTTCAAATGTAAAATACTCAAAATATTGTTTGGCAATAGGTAAACACTTGGTAAATATCAGGTCCTGTTTTATGATGATGAGAGCACCTGGTACAGTGCCTGGCAGATTTTAAGTTGCTCAATGACAAATTTCCTTCCATTCCCCTTTCTGAGTCCAGGGGGATTATGGTGCCTGAGATTCCACCATTAGGAATTTTTGATCTCCTAGAGTTTGATAATCATGTGGAAATACCCTACTTTGAGGATAATAATCGCCTGGGTATCATTCGGTTCCATTACACAATATTTGGCTGTTCTTGTGCCAGGTGCCCCTCCCCCCAGTGAAGTGAACTTGAATGAGATGTGATCCCTGCCTTGGGCTCACAGCTCACTGCGGATTGACTTATTTGTGCATTTGATCCCTTATACATTTGTGTGGCACCTGCCACGAGCCTGAGTAACTGTGTGACACATGCACAGAGTGCCACAGGTGCTGGGATGGGGGCGATGGAGGCACAGGGGAAGGGCCAGAGACGTTATCCCTTAGAGGTGTTGTTTGAGCTGAACCTTGAAGTCTGAACCAAAGATGGTCGAGCCTGGGCATGAGAGTGAGCAACAGCGGGGGTGGGAAGGACATGCCAAACGACAGCAAAATTGAAACAACAGCCTGCAGGCTTGGGAGTGTATGCCCTCCATATGGTGACATTGACTGAGCATGTGGGGGCACTGTGCTAGGTACTAGACACAGGAGGGAGAGAAGACACTGTCTCTGCTCTCCACTGGCCCACAGTCTCCTGAGGTCACACCCACTGTCTGGGCGAGAAGACCGTGCATCTCCCTGTGGCTTTCCTGCTCCCTCCCAAGCCTGTCAGCTGCTGCATGAGTCAGATGGGTTGTCAGTGTTGACTGGCTCACACTCATTGAGGGTGGGTGTGGGGTAACTGTGAAATTCAGGGTAAGCATTAGGTGTGGGAAGTGGGAAGCAAGGGTGTCATTGTGCAGAAATAGGGATCGCGCTGAAGAATTTGGGGGTTCGTGCTGGGCTCACACAGAGAAACTGGCCACAGCCTTCATGCCCAGGCTGTACAAGGTGTGAACACTATTGTTCGTGGCGGGGGCTCGGTGGGGGTCGCTGATGCCATTCATGAGCTTAAAGGGGGTCATCTGTCTACTGGCCTGCCCTCGTCCTGTGACCCAAAGAGAGGCCCACCTCAAAACCTATCCCTTCTAACTCCACCTGGCTGGCTTTGCCGGGGAACTCAAGTAGTGATCTTGACAGTAGCTGACAAAATCCATGTCCGCTACCAGTCCTGGCCAGCATAGGTCTCCATTGAGAATTACAAAAAAGACAAAGAGCACATCAGAACTACAAGGAGAATTAGCAACTCCAAAGAGGGGGATCAGGCTGAAAAATCAGAGCAAATAATTCTGACTGAAACAGAATTAATGTATGAAACAGAAGGGAAAATTTAAATGTCATGAATATCCTCAGAGGCATTTTATTTTTATTTATTTTTTTAAAGATTATTTATTTAACTGACAGAGAGAGAGGGGAGAGAGAGTGAGCACAAGCAGGGGAAGCGGCAGAGGGAGAAGCTGACTCCCTGTGGAGCAGGGAGCCCAATGTGGGGCTCGATCCCAGGACCCTGGGATTATGACCTGAGCCGAAGGCAGACACCCAACCGACTGAACCACCCAGGTGCCGCCTTAGAGGCATTTTAAAAGATATTGAATCAATAGAGAAAAGGCTGTCAAAAAAAAAAAAAAAGAGGAAATCAGAAAACATGAGTGTTCTAAGAAAAAAATTAAAAAGAAAAAAGTCAGTAGTGACTAGCAGAAGGGGCTATAGCTAAAAATAGGATTAGTTCAATTCAAAGACAACTTGGAGAGAAATTTTCCTGAATGCAGAGCATGAAGATGGAGATGGGAATTATGATGATAAATGGTACGAAACATACAAAATTAAGCTAGCAGTTCCAAGGTCCGCAAAGTGAGAATACTGAAGTAGAAAACAGTGAATCAAGGAAACAAACAAACAAAAGTTTTCCTAATAGAAGAAATGCATGAATCTAGATTGAAAAGTCTCAGTTTTATCAAGGCACAAACTGGTATATATCTGAAGTTTTGGAGTTCTAACCAAGAGAAAAATCCCATAATCTTTTAAACAGGAAAAGTAAATTGGCTACAAAGGAGGAAAGGTCACAGTAGTACTGGATTTCTCGTCTGTAACATTAAAGGCTAGAACATGAGTTAGAGGGGAAAATATAGGGACCCTATCTATAACCACTCAAATTATTATATGAAGGCATGAGAAAAAAGTATATAAGACAGACTCAAAGTATGCTTGCCACCCACATAAACTTTAAAAGATAATTCCTAAGGAAGCTCTCCAGCTGGGGCACCTGGGTGGCTCGGTCATTAAGCGTCTGCCTTCGGCTCAGGTCATAATCTCAGGGTCCTGGGATCGAGCCCCGCATCGGGATCCCTGCTCAGTGGGGAGCCTGCTTCTCCCTCTCCCTCTGCTCATGCTCTCTTTCTTGCTCAAATAAATAAATAAAATCTTAAAAAAAAAAAGAAGGAAGCTCTCCAGCTAAGTAGGAAAAGAATTAGTTCAAGACACTCAACTAGGAGGAAGGCAAGTGTATAAGAAACAGTCAAGAGCGATGGAACTCACAAAGCATGGCTGTGGTCTAATGCAGCCATGGAGAGAGTGCACTCTGGTGGGACACAGGCCTTGGCGCAAATCCTGGCTCTTGTCCTGTTGCAACTGGAGATGTTTGGTCCTTGTGATGATTGGAGAGTCAGACAATAGCTAGACCCTGACTTCTTCTTATGCAATTGAGGATACCTGTGCTACCCGGAAACAGAGGAATGAGAATCAAAGCATAACCTTACCAATATTGGTGCAAGTGTTCACAGACAGGTGGTGTGGCAAAAGTTGAATTGCGTGGATTGATAGATGGGAGGATGGATGGATGGATGGATGGATAGATAGAACAAGCAGCCTGCAGAATGGACTCCATCCTAATTGTTTTTGCCAGTGCAGAGATGATAGAGAAAAAGAAAGCCATGGTCAGATTTTCCCCAGGATAGGAAGCCCCATCTGGAGGTGAGAAATAGAAGAGAGAACTTTGTAAATAGCTATGGACCTTTAAAGAAAAGTAACTGCATCAAAAAATTTTCCACTGAAGATTCTGGGCTCAGGCCCATCAAGTCAACAATTGACAGCCCCTTTGGTAGTCAGTAGTGAAGCTGACAAGGGAGTGGGCAGAGCTTGGATTCATGGGCACTGGGGCCGAAGGGACCCCTTCCTCCACATTCCTCTCCTTTCGTTCTGTCTTAATCCACTGGTTTTAGCAGTCAGGCCCAGGGACAGCCAGAGCTGTCCTCACCAGGAGGACCTTAGTCTCGCCTCTGTGTGGCTGCTCGCCTGAAATCTACTGCTCTGTTCTGCCCTGCTGGAACCAGCTGGGCAGTGCAGCCTCGGAAATGCGTCAAAGCTGATCATTCTTTAACTTGGGGTCACTCTTAGGAACATGTCAAGTAAGGGTACATCATCTAAAAATTTGCTTTTATGTTTTTCATCTCAAATTCTGCCCAGCTATGTCATCTACTCCAGTGCAGAAAAATAGACAGTGAACCAAATTAATATGAGACATTCCAAGTTTGAACATGAACTCTCTTCCATTTTAAGGTTCCATTGAGAAATTAAATTTCAAGACGGAATTCCTTCTGCATATAAAATCCCAAAGGGAAAGGGTCCACAATTTCCTTCTCTGCAATTTCTTTTTCTGCCCGTTCCCAGCCAGAGAGGGACCGTTCAGATAAGTGGATAACGTCTGGGTTTCTTCTTTGGTCACATCAGCCTCTGTTAGCTTTTGTTGAAGTTATTGAATACCTCTTCACCTTCAAAATTAAATTCGTCAAACCTCAAATCTCTCACATGTTCCAGTTCTCTCTCCCGGTCTCAGAGTTTCGGCAGGTCAGGGTAACACCTCTAAAGTGAGAGAGTAGACTGGCTTGGCAGAGCGCTTGACCACCAGTCTCAGATATGCCTACAAATGTTGTAACTTTCTGCCGTGTATCTTTTTAACAAACCACTGAATTCATAAGGACCCCTAATTTTCCATATGATGTTTTTCTAACAGTCAAGAGGACTGGCCCCAAATGGCTACCTATGATTATGAAGGCAGATGCAAATCCTTCTCTATAGAATGTTAGCAAATCAAATCCAGAAAAATATTAAAAATACAACAACCATGACAGAGGAAGGTTTTGTTCCAGGGTAGACAATATGGCTCAACGTTAGGCAATTCGTTAATGAATTAATTTTACTGATAGATTAGAGAAAAAGCATATGACTTTCTCCATGAGTGCTGAAAATTACTTCAGAAAATTCAGCATCTTTTCCTAATTAAAACTTAAATTCCAAAGAGGAGGAAAGTTTTAAAATAGAAAGAGTATAAGAAGTGAGCAGCAAACATCATATTTAGTGGTACAATATTAGAGGTCTCTTTCTCGTAAAGACAAGAACAGTATAAGGGACCTATTGTCTCTGGGATTTGTCAGGATGGTACTGGGGAGTCCTAGCCGAAGCAATGGGATAAGAGAAAGAAATGAGAGGTACGAATATTGGAGGAAAGGAGACAAAATTATAATTATTTGAACATAGTGAGATTATATGGCGAAACTAAGATCAACTATTAAGAATTTTTAGTGGTAATAACTTAAAAATTGTATGGTGACAGATGGTAACTAGTCTCATAGTGAGGGTCATTTCATAATGTATAAAAATATTGAATCACCAGGATGTATACCTGAAATGAATAGGATAATTATATGTCAATTATACCTCAATAAAAAAATTATGAATTTTTTATCTGAAAAATTTTTTAGTTGAAGTGCTGGGTACAAGCAAAATCTACAAACAACATACACTTTGTCCGTATTAGTACCACTTAGTTAGGTAACACAACAGAGAAAATGTTCTCACAACAATATGGTCTATGAAATACACGGGAATAATTGTGGCTGGAAAATTTCAAGACCAGTATGAAGAAAATCATAGACCTTTATGTGTGCACAAGAGGGCTTAAATAAATGGCAAAACACACCATGTTTCTGCGTGGGAAGGCTCAACATTGTAAATGTAATAATTCTTCTCAAATTAGTGTGTAAGTTTAACTTAATATAAAGAACCCGATGGGATATTTTCGGTGAGGTAGATAATTTTATTCTAGAATTAATGTGGAAGAATAAATATGAAAGAACAGCTGAGAAACTCTGAGAAAAAAAGCACACTTACATTACCATATAGTAGCACAAGCTATAAATTTCCAGTGCTTTAAACAGCATGATAGTGGTGTAGGCTGAGCTAGACTAGTGGAACAGAATAGAGAATATACATAGGAATTCAGCAGATTCCTGAATTTTAAGTCAGAGGTGATAAGAATAGGTAATTTAAATATCGTTATGACAATGAGCTATCCACTTAGGAAAAAAAAATCTAAACAGAACCTGAAGGAAACATTGGAGGGTATTTTTTATAATCTTGGGATGGTGGAAGCTTTCTTAAAATATACTGAAGTCCCTGATATGATACCAAAGACCGACAGATTCGGTTAGGTAAAAATTGTGAGTATCTGAACAACAAAAGACACCATAAACAAAGATAAAAGATGAGGGACAGACCATGAGAAAAGTATTTGTGAGTTGTATAACAAGAGAAAGGATTTCCATCCAAGATATAAAAGATTCCTAACAGTCAATTGGAAAAGTGCTAAGAATCTGATAGAAAATGGCCCAAAAGTATTGGGTTAGATAAGGAATGCTCACTAAATGTAACAGATATCCCCCAAATCTCATGCAAAATCTGAAATGATTGTGTATAATTATGTAGCAGTTCCCCTGCAAGTGGTGACTGAGGGACTCAGAAAGCTACGCATGTAGCTTTCAAGGTTAAACATGTTCCACTGGTGGTAAGTCAAGGTCTTCGTTCAACATGGTGCTTTTATTTCAGTAAGGGGAGACAGACTGACTGAAGAAAAAAAACGAGGACATTTTGAAAGTGAGATAATTTCCAAAAGTGGCAAGTGCCAAAGGTAGGGGACCTGAGGTAATCAGTGAGTACCTCTCCGAGGAGGTGCCATTTGAGTTGTGACATTAATGAAGGGGTCACCCACGTGAGAATCTGAGGGAATAGCACTTTGGGAGGAGGAATAGCAAGGGGAAAAAAGGCTCTGAGGTAGGAATGAGCTTGGCTTATTTGAGTTGCACAAAGAAGCTTGGTTTGGAGAAGTGAGCAAAGAGAAAGTTGTAGCATCACCAATGGAGGTCGGTCAAGTCATGCAGGGCCCTACACAAAAAGTAAAGGAGTTGGTATTTATGCCACGAGTGATGAGAAGCCAAGCTGTCAGAGTTTCAGGGCTCTCTGCTTGATGATACCACTTGTCTCATTCCACAGAAAAACAGAAAAACCTAGTGGCAATGCAGACAGATTGTGAAAACACTCTGAAGGCCTTTTTTGAACCAATCTGTGTTAGTTCTCCACCCTCTCTTCAGGCTGAGCTTTGCTGACTTAAGTAATTTAACAAGGTTTCGGCGGCGTAAGAGTGTGTAAATGTTATGCTGAATGAATTACAGGTCTGTAGACACTCATTTCAATAGAAATGGATTCTATTAGCAAAGTTCGCCTTATGGAGCAGCCCAAAATGATTTACCCTCTGCTAGCTTCTTAATAAATGTTTCAAATGCCGCGAACGGTAAGCGGCTGATGGAATTGTTAAGAGATGTCCATTTGGTGACTGGGAGTTCTAGCTCTGATTTTGGAATGTGGCTTGCATTTGTCATGAAAAGGTGAACCAGATCCTTCGAAAGAACACCCAGCACAGTGCCTGGCCCCTAGTCCACGCTCAGTGCTGGTGAAGGAGTGTAAATGTCAGTGACCGGAGAGTTCTCTCTCCCTGGTCATGAATTGGATGCGCTCCGGGAGGATGGGGCTGTGTCCCCAACACCTACAACAATGTGTGTGTGACACATGGCAGACACCCAGTCCATGTGTCTAAATGACTGAAACGTGAATGATGAGATTTCTGGAATTCAACCACATTTTTCACACATAACAGACTGTACATCGCTTGGCACCCTTGGTTTGACAACATTTCGTCGGCGAAGTGGACCACAGGTAGGACTGTTGACATGGCATGTAGACGCCTGCCGGATCTGGCGCTGTCCACACCTCCAGCCTCATCTCCTGCCGCCCCTCCCCTACTTCCTACCGCCAGTGCCGCGGCCCGCCCTGGTGGCTTCTGCTAGATCTCCTCCTCTATGTGGAAAGACCTCACCCGTACCCCACCCTCCCCTCACTCGTTGGTCTTATTAACTCCAAATTCTCCTTTAGGCCCCAGCTCAGGTGTTGCTTCTTCCGGGAGGTTTTCGTGACTGCCCCTCCCCCCACCACGATACCACTATTCCCTATGAGGCATGCTTGTGTCCTTTTTCTCACGGTGATTATCAAAGTCTATGATATGGTTCTGTAATTACTTTGAGACCGCATTGGGTATCAGTTCTGCCATCTACAAGCTGCATGAACCTTGGCAAGGTACTTCACCTTTCTATATTCACTTCCCTGGCTGTACAAGGGGATGATAGTAGTAGTTGTGAGAATTCAACAATCCAGTAAATGTAAATGCCACTTAAAGTTAGCTACAATTGTTTGATGAATGCGTGTCTCCTCCGCTAGAGCTTAAGCTCCATGGGGATGAGATACAGGGTCTATAGTTTACTTGCCATTATGTCCCTGATACTGTGTGGTGTCTGGCCTCTGGTAGGCTCTCAACGTATTTCTGTGAAAGGAATGGATGAAGAAGTATGGGGCTTTTCTCCAACAAACAGGTGTAGTACTGAGGGAGGAGGCCTGCTGCAGCGAACCCAGAAGGCCCCCTCGCCGAAATGCCTCCATCCTCGGTCCGCCCAAGAGCCTGTCATTGCTAATATGACTAAGCCATGAGGTCTGGAGAGTGCTGGGAAAGTCAACAGCGCACCTGCTGTGGGACAAGCCCTGAACACCACCCAGACCCAGCCCGGCAGCTCACAGCCTATTAATTTTCTCAGACACATGCCAGGGGTCCTCATGTATTAGAATAGGGCAGTGGTTTTCCAATTTTTGGTTCCATCAGGGTGAGCTGCAGATTTGCTAAAACACGAATTCCCAGCCCCAGCCCCAGAGTTTCTGAATTCAGTAGCATTTCTAGAATTGGCATGTCTAACAAATCCTAGGTACTGTGGACCCTCCTGGTCTCAGGACTATAGCTTGAGAGCCACTGGGATAGAGGCATGTTCTATGGCTGGGGGAGGCAGCATGCATGATTGGATTAGACACGGGGAGAGTGGTCCCACTGGTGGTGACATTTGAAGTGGGTCTTGAAGGACGAGCAGGGTTTTGCAGGATGGGGAAGGGGGTTACATGCAGAGATGAGGCATGAGCAAAGGTGTGGAGAGTTGAGAGTGTGTTTGGAAAGCTATGTACGTGGAAAAGGCTGGAGGCTGGGAGGGCTGCCACCCTGTAGGAGTCCTGCTCATTCATCCCTTGTTCTTAGTCGGCATGGGAAGAGACAGCCTGAGGAGCAGACAGACCCAGGAGAGGACACGGTAAGTGAGAAGAGCTTAAGCTTTGGAGTTAGACCTGGACTTGCAGCTTGACCTCACTACTCACCACCTGCAGGTATTTCAACGGGTAGTTTACCTTTTGCAGCCTCCATTTCCTCGTCTGTGAAGTGGGACCAGTAATAGCACCTGCTTCATAGGGTTCTGTGGATGGACAGAGCGGATGGATGTTTGGCCGCTAGTGGATATTCAGTAACAGCGCTGTCGGTAGGTCAGTCTGATGCAGAAGACGAAGATCTGGAGACCACAGTATAGCTGTCTACACCTCTGCCTCCCTCACCGAGCTGGGCCCCTCTGGTCACAGGCTGTGACACTTCATCTGGGTCTGCCCACCCCTAGCAGAGCCGGAGCCTGGATGGAGCCCAGATAGATGCTCTGGAAATGTGACTTGCGCAGGAATCTCTGCTTCCGCGCAGGGCTCTGGTGGACTGGGGCCAGCAGACACTTGGGGGAGGAGATGGGGCAGGGAGGCAGATAAGGTGAGGCAGCCTCTGCGGGTGCTCCAGCACGGCCTCAGACCGAGGGCCCAGCCCCAGCGGGTCCCAAGCCCAGTTTCAGGCCGCAGGGACTCCTCTCTCACTGGACACTGGAGAGGGCTTGCCACAGCACCCTCATCAGAGCCTCTCCGGACTCACAGTGCCATGACCTAGGCACTCGTGACCCGTGGTCCTAAGAGAGCAGGTGTCACATGATAAGCACTGTCTTCAGAGTCAGAAGGTTTGGGTCCCAGTCCCTCCCACCTCTCCTCCCTGCGGCCTTGGGCAGGCGGCTTCCCGTCTCTGGGCTTCTGGCCTCATCTGTTATATGAAGATGTCTTTTCTCTCTGAATGCAGAGGGCTGGGTCCCTTGTTCTCTTTGGGTGAGAGGACCAGGCCTGGGGAAGGGGGCATAGAAAGAAAGGGGATCAGGCTTTCTGTGTTTCCCCCTCCTTCCCTCCTGCTGCCACCATTTACTGTGCTATATACCATGCGTGGTGCAGGAGACATAGCAGCGAGCAGGACAGATATTGCCTTGCATTCAGGGAGCTTCAACTAGGTGGATTAGAGGTGAGGAAAGCTGAGCCAGGTGAGAAATCAGGTCACTATTCAAGGCGGTCATAGGAAAAGCTCTGATCCTTCCGCAGTGGTCCTAAAGACAAGTCCTGGAGACTACAGGATTGAAGGCAGACACGGCCCAGGCACTTGGCAGCCTCAGAATACAGTGTTTCTTCAAAGATGCCACAAAAACCTCTCTCACTTATTCCTTCATTCCAGAGGTTTACTGAAAGCCTGCGGTTTACCAGGCACGGTTCTAGGCCCTTGGGAGGGTCTCAGGGTGCAGCTAAGTATCCCCCTCCTGAAGCTTGCATTTAGTGTGGGAAGATAGCAAATAAGCAAATACTGATATAAATCACTGGGTGATAAGAGTTCTGAAGAAAAATAAAGTGGGCATGGGGATAGGAGCTGCGGTGGGAGCACCTGCCCTTGTGGAACACTCCTCCAGGGAGGAGGGGCTGGTCCACTCTTGGTGATTTGGGATAAAGCATGGGTCCTGCTCTCCTCCTTCCCATTCTGCTGGGTGCAGACCTGCCCTGTGCAAGCAGCAGCCCGCCCCGCTCCTCCAGCCTTACCGCTTAGGTGTCTCTGCTGCCCAGGCCAGCGGACCTGGTTGCGTGGTCCATCCACCTGGTCTGCTGCTTGGTACCCAGAAGCCTACTTGCCCACGGGTGTAAGCCTCATTTTCTGATGTCAGTTCTATTGGAAATGTAGGCAACACTTTGTTTTCCCATATGCTTTGCATTTTCCCCCTTATTTTGCTATTGAATCAGAGTTAATGTGGGGTGAAAGGTGCTACTTAGTGGCCCCTCAAACTTTCCAGCAAAGAGCGTCCATTCCAGGGTGATAAGAGGGATGAGGAAGGCCTCTCTGAAGAAGTGACATTTTAGTAGAAAGAGCTGAATGAAGTGAGAGAGAAAGCCATGTGGGAGAAGAGCATCCCAGGGAGAGGAAACACCCGGTGCCCTGAGGCAGGCATTTCCTTGGGGGTGGGGGGTGTGTGATCGTGGAACAGCAAGGAGGCTAGTATGGCTGGAACATAGCAAAAGTAGAAGAAATGTTTCTTAAGAATTCCTGGCTTTCTGCCTCAGACAGGTATTTGTCTGGATTGGATAAAAACAGCAGGTAAAGAGTCTGGTACACCCCAGATAACAGATACACCCTGCATTCTGGAAGCCCGCAGGCTTTTGTTCTGAGCAACCTGCAAGTCTCTTCATCCCTGTTTAGTGCCAGGACTCCCCCCCAAGTGCCTGGAGCTAGAGTGGTGTGCCAGAGAGCAGCCTGGAAGATGCATGAAGTCTCTGGGGAGAGCCTGGCTGGAAGGCAAGATTCACAAGACAAAAAACAGAGGTGACCCTCAAGTTGAAAGGCTTGAACCTAGCCGGGTGATTGATTACCAGGAGACCGCCCTGATTTTGTTCCCTAATTACGGTGTTTATTTGATGCATCATATTGGGCCTGAAACCCTTAATACCAGCCGGTGCTGTTCATTGTTACAATGTCCTAATTAAGCTTTGATTTATATGCTAATTTTATTCCAAGTGTGTTCAAAAGAGGGAAAGTTATTAGACTTTATTTTGAGATTACATTTTAATCCTGGGGTCTGCCGGGTGAGCACCATGTTTATTCTGTCGTCTTTTGTTTCCAGGATGTTGGTGGCAATTGTGATTATTTCCTTGGAGGGGAAAGATGATGAAGTGGTAGGAGCTGTTTAGAATCGGTGGGGCTTCTGCTAATTGGAATTATGTAACCTCTTGCCTTTGCCTTGACAGTTTCGCAATGAGACTTGCTTTGACTGCCCAGCTGGTTAGGAGGGGACAACTGGGGTGTGCCTTGGGGATGTCACAGGATGGTAAACATTTGGAAGGAAGTCCATTACATGAGGGAGTGATTGGATTTTGGAATGCGAGTGGAAATTGGGCTTTACTACACGACTCTCTGAAATTTGCCAGGGCCACACAAAAAACTCTGGTAAGGAGAGCAGCTGGTCTTTGCTATAGAAAGAATGCATTTTGTGTATCGTGTGTGTGTTATGGGTGTGTTTACATTATCATCTACCCTGAGTAGACGGCATTTGGATTTTCTGTTCAAGGATTAAAAAGTCTTGCCATGAACTATATGTTTATCTCTAGGCCTTAGACTTCATAGATACCCTGAAATAATGTGTAAAACAGTATATGTATCTGCATGTGTGTATTTTTCTGGGGAAGGGTCCAAAGTTTTCATCAGATTTTCAGGAGTACTGACATTCCAAAATGTTAAGAATCACAGACTTGGGCCGGGTGCCTGGGTGGCTCAGTTGGTTAAGCGACTGCCTTCGGCTCAGGTCATGATCCTGGAGTCCCAGGATCGAGTCCCGCATCGGGCTCCCTGCTCAGCGGGGAGTCTGCTTCTCCCTCTGACCCGCTTCCCTCTCGTGCTCTCTCTCATTCTCTCTCTCTCAAATAAATAAATAAATAAAATCTTTAAAAAAAAAAAAAAAGAATCACAGACTTGGGAAGCATTAGGCTTGGATCTGGAATTTAATGTCCTAAGAATGTCTGTGTGGCCTGAAAAAGCCAATTACCCAGTGGCTCCTTCTCCCTACCCATCCAAAGACTATCTGCTCAGGTCCAGGAGGGTGCCCTGGGTGAGGGAGCATAGGAGCAAGTTGACTTGGGAGAGGTGTCTACCCGAGCTCATCTTATACTGAGTGGCATGGCCAAGGACCCAGACTCTTTGCTCTGAGTGGCCTGAAAATCCTTTTTTGTCTCAATTCCCGAGGGAAGAGCTGCTTATAAAATAGATGAGGACCTCTCAGTACACTCAGAGTTACCTGGATTTTGACTAAAACCCTTATCACCTGCAGCTTGTGTCTCCCCATGTCACTCTAGTAAATGGCCCTCTGCTGGGTCTTCAGATTTTCTGATTGGGTTTTATGGTTTCTCATCCCCCTTGTGCACCCCCCACTCTCAGTCAACAGTGAACACTAGATAAGAGAGGTTTACCAGGAGTTTCATAGCCTTCCATCGTGACTGGCGCATGGTCTGTGACTCAATATCTATTGCATTTGATACCTTAGTTTATTCTAAAACATTTAATTTAGGGATTCTTTTTCTAAAATAATTATGGAAGATAATGTTCATTGAGCTCTTCTGTGCTGAGCTTTTTACCAGTCTTATTCTCATTTGCTACTCCTAAAAATCTTTGAGGGTAGGTCCTATTATTATCTCCATCCTATGGATGGAGAGCCTGAGGCTACAAAAGGTTGAAGGCTGTCTTGGGGTCCCATCTATAGAATGGAGTTAGTTGGGATCAAAGCTGGGTCCAGGTCCATGGTTAGGACCACTATACTGAACTGTCTCCTAATGGGCCATTACTTCTTAGTGTCTCCTTTTCAAAATTTTATGCAGAGACCATTCATCTAACCTTTTTTTTGGGTATAAGGATGTGGAGGACAGATCAGCTCCTCTAGTCCAGGATTGTATCTTTCAAGGGAGTGCCAAAGGCTGATTTGTTAGTTATCAGAACCATGCCTCTAATCTCTGCAGGGAGATGGCCCCGAGTTGGACAAACTGCCTTCACTTTCTTGGGATGCCTTGGTTCTGCACCCCTCCTCAATCTTTTGTAGTCAAAGCCTTCCATCTGACCTAGTTGCCTTATGATGTGACTTTAGGAAGGTTCTAACACTTGCTCTTGATGCTTATATATTAGCACCTCTGCTATTCCTTGCTGTTTGCCTGTATTTTTAACTTTACACTTCAGGTTCTCTCAGCTTTTCCAAAAAGCTGAATGCCCCTATCACCTAGTGTTGCTCCAGAGGAAGAACATTTACCACTTTCCAAAGATGTTGACCGTGGAATGGAGATGTCTGTTTTATTAAGGCTCCAGGTGACCCTTAAAAGTTTTCTGTGAAAAACATACCCTTTTAAATGGATAACATAGATTTTTTAAAAAATCACATATCATCTGGGGCACCTGGGTAGCTCAGTTGGTTGAGCATCCAACTCTTTTTTTTTTTTTCAGATTTTTATTTATTTATTTGAGAGAGAGAGAATGAGAGAGAGAGAGCACGAGAGGGAAGAGGGTCAGAGGGTCAGAGGGAGAAGCAGACTCCCTGCCGAGCAGGGAGCCCAATGCGGGACTCGATCCCGGGACTCCAGGATCATGACCTGAGCCGAAGGCAGTCGCTTAACCAACTGAGCCACCCAGGCGCCCCAGAGCATCCAACTCTTGATTTTGGCTCGGGTTATGATCTCAGGGTCGTGAGACTGAGCTCCATGCCAGGCTCTGCACTCAGCATGAAGTCTGCTTGAGATTCTCTCTCTCCTTCTCCCTCTCCCCTTCCCCTGCTCATGCATGCATGTGCTCTCTCTTTAAAATAAATAAGTAAAATCCTAAAAAAATCACATATCATCTTCCCACCTCATTATAAGGAATTCATTTGTCCTATTCCCTTCCTTACCTTTGTCCACGTGCGTATAAATTTTACTTACTAATGGTAGTGGCATATATCCATTTTATGTTTACACTTAATGTAGTGAGTAGGAATTTCACAAGTTACATGTTAAGTGTGCAAAGATGGTCATTTTATTTTTTTCTATAACTTAAATCTCTATTTTGAGTTCCCTTTACACCTGGTGGCAAAAACAAAGACACACACACATACGAAATCTTACCTAATTTAATCAATTCTATAGAAACTTAATCATCCAAAGGTTTCCTAGGCCTCTTTTGGGTAAATTCAGTTGATTAGAATGTTCTACCTAGAATGTCCTTCCCTCTGAGAGTGTGATAAATTCCCAGGGGTCTCACATGGCATTAAGACCTCAGTTGAAGGTGACGGAGGCTTTTGATCCTCATTAGTCAAAGTCCAGTTAGGAAATAGAAGCCAAACATAATACAGAAAATGGGATGCATCAATTATGGAAGTGCTGAGAAGCCAAACAGAGAAAGAGACTAGCTACAGGGAAGCCACTGTCACCATTAGGGTTGGAGGGACACAGTAAGATGGTGGTGGTATAGAGCCCAGAAACCAGAACCCTCTGCTAGAACCATGGCAGAGCCTGCCTGGCTGGAGCTCTCTGACTGCATTGGAGGGGCCATTTGGCAGGAGCTAGAATCAAAAGAGACAGCCACCAGAGGAGCTACGGTTTCACCTGAGGCAGGCATGAGAGAGGGAGAAATACCCTGGCTTCTCTCCTGCTCCATCACTTCAGCCTTCCCCCAGTGCCTCTCATTGGCCAAGCCAGTTGGCAAAGGAGCCTGGGAATTGTAGTTCCCTGAAATAGCAGAAAAGGGGTACTTTGAGGGCAGGAAACGGATCTGAGCCTAGACAGATGACCAAGCCTGACATCTTTTCACCTATGCTGGCATCTGTTGAGGAAAAACCAGGCCCTCTCTGATCTTTGATGGCTGGCATCCATTTATACAGGCCTCCACTGAGATGTCCTTGGGCCAGTTGAGGCCTCTAGTTATTGGTCTATAGACTCTTTATTTCCTTGTTCCCTAAGACCCCTTCAAATTCCACTGGACCCCTTTCCACCCTTGTCCACCCATCTTGGAGGTTATGGCAAATTTTGGATGATTTGTTATGCTCTGGAATGGGGGAGGATGTCACAGGAGACATAAGGGACCACTCCAGGTTTGCTCTGTCTAGTTCTGTCCTGCCACCATGCCTATTCCACTCTGTGAAACCATGCTGGGGCAAGAATGGTGGGGACAATTTCCCTGAGCTTCCCTAAGGAAGTGAGGCATGGGTGTCCTTGCCTCTCAAATTCCCCCAACCCTATTTTTAAAAATGACTTCTACTCCTTCCAGGGCTTGGCCTTGAGGTGGAAGGGGAGGAAGAAGAGGGTGGGTGAGGGCATGGGATTTCTGTCTCAGAGGACTCACCAGTACCTAACACTGTCACTTTGTCTCCAAGTCCTAAGGAACAGGAAGGAAAACGAAATTTAGCTAACACCTCAAAATTTTATTTGGTTGCATTTGTATGGATATGTATTCAAGGAACCTTAACTTACTTAACCATTCCCTTATTGGGCATTTGGCTGGTTTTCAGTGTTTTACTACTGGGTGTGTGTTTGAAAAGGTGGCAGAAGATGCCCACTTGACCCTGTGCCTTTGTCTCCTGCCCTCCATGCACCTTGAAGCTAGTAAAAAGAGGAGCCTGGGGCACTTGAGCCCTGCTCATGGCAAAAAGGAGAGACTTTTGCTCCTTGGGCTTCCATTTTGTCCTGACTCTCCCCACCTCCCAGTCTTGGCCTCTGCTTTGCCCTCGATCCCTGCTAGAAATGTGGCATCTTCTTTTCAATGCTGGTCCTTGTCTCACACCATCTTCTTGGGTTTTGCTCTCTGGTTATACCATTCTTGGCCATCTTGGGTTACTTCCTCAGAGGGAGGAAGGACATATGAGGGGGGCTTTAATTCCCAGGGTCCATGTTCTAACCCCAAGCTACAGATAATACCTCCAAAATTTATTTTTAAAATTATGTATGGGGGCGCCTGAGTGGCTCAGTCATTTAAGTGCCCTACTCTTGATTTCGGCTCAGGTCATGACTTAGCAGGGAGTCTGCTTGAGGATTCTCTCTCCCTCTGCCCCTGCCCACTTGTATTCTCTCTCTCTCTCTCAAAATAAATAAATCTTTAAAAAATTATGCTTAATTTTAAAGTAATTTATGTATGTGTGTATGTATGTATGTATGTATGTATTTTTTAGTTTAAGTAATCCCTACACCCAACATGGGACTTGAACTCATGACCCCCAGATCAAGAGTTGCATGCTCCTTGGACTGAGCCAGCCGTGCATCCCAGTTTTAGAGTAATTTAAAAAGGAATATCTTATCAGCTTAGAAGACATGGAAAACACAGAAAAAGAAATGGGAAAATTAAAGTTACCCCAAATTCTACCGTTCAGAGACAACCACCACAAATTCCACAGGAGGAAGGACATTGCTAATCTCATTTACTTCTGTAACTCCAAGGCCCAGGCACATCGTAAGTGCTCAGTAGATATTGCTAAATTAATAAACTTTCATTTAATTTTTTCCATCCCTTTGATACAAATGGAATCACACTCTACCAACTGTTTTGTAACCTACTTTTTTGTGTGGGAATACATCATGAACATTTTCCCAAATCCATACATATTCTTCAACATTATTTTAATAGTGATAGGGTATTCAAATGCAAAAGGGACTGTAATTAATTTAATTAGTTTCTTAATGTTAGATTTTTAGGGTTTTCTTTTCTTAACCTTTTATTCTTCCAAACAACTTTATAGTCTTGTACATATATGGGTGCACAATTGTCTACCCAAAAGGCAGGTATACAAGTTTTTAAGGCTTGGATGCATTCTGTGTTCTAGGAGGTGTGTGCCTATCTAGCACAATGAATTATACCAGAATGTACATTTCAGGAACCAGGGATTTTGTCCATTTATGTCCTATACCACTGTGACTCTGGCCTAGAGCAATGCCTAGGTTCTTAATAAATATTTGTTGACTTTTGTTTCCCAATGCCCTCACCAATAGTACTTACTATTACTTTAACAAGGTTTTTTTGCAGTCTGATGGCAAACATAATAACAGTTCCCACCTTTAAAAATCATAAACTCACTCCACCTTCTATCCCCTAAGGCTTAATAAGCCTGCTGGAGTTGGACCTAAATATTTAAAAACTATGCTCAAAACTTAAGCTAGTCAGAAATAAGCTCTTATAGAACTGGGATCTCTGGTTTCAGTGGTTCCCTTAAGTGCAAGGTGCTATGACCTGAACCTGCTTCCACTCACATAGAGCCAAGCATCCCACCCCTTGGGAGATTGCTGCAGGTAAAGGAAGACAATGAGATTCAGGGCTGTGGCACTTCGTGGATCTACTTTTCCATGAAGGATACATCTTTGTTTTCCGCTCCCCCCCCCCAAACTAACTTATTGACCCAGAAAGAAGAGGTTTTCTTTTTCCTTTTTCTTTGACGATTTGGAATATGTAGGCTTCCATCAGGCAGCCCCAGGGGAGAAGACACGGCATAGAGTTGTGGCCTCACCAGACTTCAAAGATGCCTTGAAGTAGGTCTTATGTGAGGGTGTGGGCCCCTGGGGGCCCTGTTGATATGGTGCTGTGTGCATGCATGCATACATGCATGTGTGTGCGTGTGCATGTGTGTGTGCATGTGCAGAGAGGCACTAGTCAGGAGACAGCCAGGAAGCCATCTAAAAAAGCCAAGTCAGGTTTTTCTTCTGTGTGTCCTTGCTCAGCCTGCTGGGCTTTGAGTAGTTAGACCACTGGATGCACTGTGAGAGGAAAGGACTTGGCCTTGATTTCCAGGCCTCGTTCACCTGATGCCACAGGACCAAAACATAAAATAAAAATAAAAGTAGAATAAGATAAATCAACTAGGGCCCCCTTTCAATGAAGAAACAAATTCTGGAAATGCAAATACTCCCAATGTGCTATGCAAAGTAGCCACACCAGAGGCCCCCACACCTGCCTTCCCAGGAAAGTTTGCCATCAGTCCACACACAGGAAGTGAGGGTGGGCCTTATCATCAAAGCAAAGAGCCTTCCCTTTGAAGAATTTAGAGAAACAAAATATCAATGGAGAGTCACACACCCAAGAAACAAACACTATTCAGATGTGAAGTAACAGCGCATCTGACCACATAACTACTCCTTCTCCTGGTAAAAATCCTCCAGCGGCTCCCTATGGTCTTCAGGAGGAAGCATGGCACTTGAGACTGCCCGCTTCTGCACCAACTGGCTGGCCTCTCCTCTTCAGTCCCCGGGCCTTTGAACACAGAGTTTCCTGTGTTGGACCCCCTAGACCCCTTCTTTCCCTAATTTGTTCTTGCTCTTTGCGTCCTATCAATGTGCCTTTCCCATGGCATCATAATGATTGTTTTACAAACAACAGATGTGAAACCACTATCCACTAGGATAGATGTTTAATTATTACTTTTTTTTTTTTTTTTAGATGAGAAACTTGAGGCTCCAGGAAGTTAGAGTTCTTTACCCAGATGATAGAAATAGTAAATGGAAGACCTGGAGCTGAAACCAGACAGTGCAGTAAGTCTCCTCTTGACCTCACTAGATAAAACATGATCATTAGCAGCCTCAGCAGCAGGGCAACATCTTTTCCCATGTTTTTCACCACCCATGTTCAAGAGCCCTTCTCAGTACAGTCTGATCTAAAGCTTAGAAAGGATTTCAGCAGAGGCCTAAGAGCAAGACCTCTACAGCCAGACTACTTGAGTTTGAATTGCAACTCCACCCCTTACTAGCTGTGTGATCTTGGAAAGGTCACTTGGCCTCTCTGTGCCTGTTTCCTTTTCTGCAAAATAAGGATAATAATAGTTTCTATTTTATAGCATAGTTAGGAAGATTAAATTAGTTATTATATACGACTTAGAACAGTGCCTGGAAGGATGAGCGATATGGGGGTGCTAGCTAAGATTACTGCTGGACCTACTAATTGTGGCCTGCAGGACACAGCACCTTTCAGGAGAGGCCAACCAACCGCAGCCCCAGGCTGTGGCACTCAGGTGGCCCTGCCTCCCCAGCCCGCCCTAGTGGTAAGCCCCCAACTCAGAGAGAGCAGGATAACTCAGAGGATGGCCTAGCATGAGGAGACAAGCTGGGTCGATCAGATCCTCCTTTGGGTACCTGAACCGGCTTGACCCAGCTATCAGTGGGAAGGGAGGCTGGAGGGAGCTCTGGGTCTAGGTGAGACAGCGGGCAAGCTGAGGTCCCGGGGAACTCCATGTGGAAGTGGAGGAATCCCACTGGGCAAATGTTCAAAGATAAAATCATGAGAGATTCTGTGATAGTGTGGGTGGTTCCTCCCTAAAACTGCCGAGACTTCTGCTGACTTTCCTGCCCACCCCCCTTGACGCCTCTCTTTCCAAAATATATTCTGAATTTGTCCTTTTATGTCCCTCTCCACCCTAGGCCACTGCCTGTCTTATCTGGTGACTTTGGTGGCCTTCTAACTGGTGCCCCTGCTTCCTCTCTTATCCCTGACAATCCAGTCCCAACAGTGCAGCCAAAGTGACCTTCTGAAAACACGTTCCCTTAAAACCTTCCCTTTGCACTGAGAACAGACGTCTCTGGCCTAATTTCATAGCACTCTCCTCGTCATTCCCCACTCTCTAACCACACTGGTTTCTTGAATGCATCAAATTTGTGGTGGTCTCAGGGCCTTTGCACTTGCTGTTTGCTCTGTCCGGGAGGTTCTTCCCCAGGACCTGCGTTTGGTTGGTTCCTTCTGGTCTAATTGGCATTGTTGTCCCCTCAGAGCGGTGCTCCCTGGTCACCCTATGAAATACTGCTCTCCCCACCTCAGTCATTGTTTATCACACCATCCTCTTCTACTTCCTCTGTGAAGGTTGACCCTTTTAAAAATTATCCAGGTTATTTGTTTCTCTGTTTAATGACTGGCTCCACTGCTCAGATATAAATTCCTTAAGGAAAGGAAACATATCTGTCATGTTCACTGTGGTATTTCCAGCAGTGACAATAGTGCTAGAAAACAGAACATAGTAGGCACTCAATAAATCATTGGATTTGTTTTAAATTGTAATTTTCACTCCATTGCTAGCCCACGTATGTCCCTGCTTTGCTTACAGATATCTTGAAAATCAAATGAGCCCACTAAAATTAACTAATAGCTTGGATCTTCTTATCCATTTCAACCTTG
Source organism: Callorhinus ursinus (assembly GCF_003265705.2). NCBI lineage: Eukaryota > Metazoa > Chordata > Mammalia > Carnivora > Otariidae > Callorhinus > Callorhinus ursinus. The sequence goes on along the minus strand of NW_027397083.1, from coordinate 28,365,247 downwards.
CTAGAATGTTCCACCCCGAGCCCCTTTCTCTACATTTGACTCCTCCACAGCCCAACTGATGTGCTCATGTCACCCGTGGGAGGTTCTCAGCAGGCTTGTTTTTATAGCATCCTCCCATGCTGGTGGAGTGCTGGGGCTGGGAAACCAGAGCCGGTCTGCTTCCACCCCTTGCCAGCTGACAATAAACTCCCTCCCAGCCACTGTCTATTTTAGACAATGTGGCATTGTGTCAAGCCATTGCAGTGGGGTAAACCATCTCCTTACATCTACTCGAGCTACTCAGCTGTGGTGGTGCTGAGTAAAGGATGGTGAGAGAAAAGTTTGAGAAGAACTTGCCAGAGGCAGGAGGGGAGGGAGGAGCAGAATGTCCCAGCCCATCCATCTCTCCCCTCCCTGCCACGGCCACCATAACCATTCTGCAGATGAGGATGCTGAAGTGACTTCCATTAAGTCACCCTTCAGGGAAGTTGCAGAGGGTGGCATGAGGGGCACAGGCTACCTGAGAAATGGGGACAGTATAGGTGGGGGATGGCTTTTCTTCAAATGCAAACCTCTAATTACTGTTATCTGGAACTTATGTTTTTCAAGAACAAAACTTCAGCTGCTTCCTAAAGACTCAGAATAAGAGTCGTGTTTAATATGATCACAGCAAATTGATTTCCCCCCAAACTGTGGAAAGGATTTATCCATTCTTTGTGTGGCACTATCCAGAGGATAGGGTCTGTGTCTGGCTTACTCTCCAATGTATCTCCAGATGTTAGCACAATTCCTGGGACAAATTTATCGGTTGGAGGAAACCTGAGCCCCTACTTTGAGAACTTACTATATGCCCAGATCTATGCTAAACATTAAGAGGAATAAAAAAGAAGAGGTAGATACTGTCTATTTCTCTCCATCTTTTGATTTGGTCATAAAAGATCTAACCAGTTTTGTGACCAAAGGCAAGTTACTCAACCCCTCTGAGCCTGTTTCTTTCCCTTTCTTCCCTCAGAAAACAAGGGTAATAACAGTACCCACTTCATTGAGTTATTGTGGGGCTTGAATGAAATCAAGTATTTAAAGCAACAGGTATGTCTTAGACTTGCTCAATAAACTATAGTTGATAATTCCATCAGCATAAAACATTGGCTGTCCAGAATTTGAATCATTTTTGGCAGTTGAACTTTCCTAGTAGCCCTGAGTTTGTCTACTAAGTTCCATTTAGCCAATTTGTATGAAAAGCTTTCCAGGATACTAAAATCTTCCCTGTCTTATAAGACCTTTGTTGAATTGAGTCAGCCTTATGATGGGTTCATGCAGTTTGATGAATGGATGAGATGTGTAAGATTGATCGCCCATTCACTAAATGGTCCCAGATTGCCTGTACCTTTGTTTGGTTTTTCATAGGTTTATTGGCCTCCTCTCTTGCTGACAGATTGTCCTCTCTTGACTTCCCATAGTTGTCAGTTTGCCAACTGCTAGGGATAAATGCTTTCCTCTGATTTGCTGTGGGCTTGGAAACTAAATAATCAGCCCCATTAAAAGTGTGAGTAAACCAAGAGCATAAAGGCTTAGAATGAGGATCTGAAATGCTATAATATCTTTTATTGCAAACCTTTGTGTCCCCTTTTTTGACTTCTCAGAGATTTCCTGATTCTTCATGTGTTCTCATTAATGAGATCATACTGCACAGACCAGTTCTTGGCATATGTAGGCACTCAGTAAAATCTATCAACTAAATGAAGGAGGAGGAAAACATAATCACATAGGTATAATATACTGTAAACTTAAGGGGTCTGTGTAGAAGGAAAGGATGGGGTGAGAAAGCATAGAGGAAAGTTAACTTGAGGCATTTGAGGTTAAATTGAGGCATGTTGGAAGAGACAAATTGAGCTAAGCCTTAAAAGAAAGGAAAGATGGTGGGTGATGATAAAGCTGGTACCATGCAAGTGTGTAGAAAAGAGGAGGAGTGGACACCCCCCTGTCCCTGCTAGCTCCATAGGCTTGTTTTCTCCAGACTAATCTGCTCAAGGTGTTTGTAAAGGATTCATCCATCCATCCATCCATCCATCCATCCATCCATCCATCCA